>NC_064631.1:733013958-733314458 GCF_023864275.1 Schistocerca cancellata
ATTTCCGTGTGAATTCGTCAATGAGTTGGAGTGAGAGATGCAGTAAAGAAGGATTAGTGGATCGGAAATGTTATTGTCGTATCCCAAAAGAAAATCCTGTCGTTTAGATAGAAACGTTACTCGATTTAGAAGGAAATGTCTTAGAACACATAGTATTTCATAGCGACGCATTTTCGTGTGAATTCGCCAATGAGTGGGAGTGAGGGATGCAGTAAAGGCGGATTAGTGGATCGGAAATGTGATTGTCATATCCCAACAGAAAATCCTGTCGTTTCCATAGAAACGTTACTCGATTTAGAAGGAAATGTCTTAGAACACATAGTATTTCATAGCGACGCAATTTATGTGTGAATTCGACAATGTATGTGAGTGAGGGATGCAGAAAAGAAGGATTACTGGAGAGGAAATGAGATTGTCGTATACCGAAAGAAAATCCTGTCGTTTCCATAGAAACGTTACTCGATTTAGAAGGAAATGTCTTACAACACATAGTATTTCATAGCGACGCAATTTCCGTGTGAATTCGTCAATGTGTGGGAGTGACGGATGCAGTAAAGGAGGATTAGTAGATCGGAAATGTGATTGTCGTATCGCAAACAAATGCCTGTCGTTTCCATTGAAACGTTTCGCGATTTAGAAGGAGAAGTCATAGAACCCATAGTATTTCATAGCGACGCAATTTCCGTGTGAATTCGTCAATGTGTGGGAGTGAGGGATGCAATAAAGAAGGATTAGTGGATCGGAAATGTGATTGTCGTATCCCAAAAGAAAATCCTGACGTTTCCATAGAAACGTTTCGCGATTTAGAAGGAGAAGTCATAGAACCCATAGTATTTCATAGCGACGCAATTTCCGTGTGAATTCGTCAATGTGTGGGAGTGAGGGATGCAGTAAAGAAGGATGAGTGGAAAGGAAATGAGATTGTCGTATCCCAAAAGAAAATCCTGTCGTTTCCATAGAAACGTTACTCGATTTAAAAGGAAATGCCTTAGAACACATAGTATTTCACAGCGACGCAAATTCCATGTGAGTTCGTCAAGGAGTGGAGTGAGGGATGCAGTAAAGAAGGATTAGTGGATCGGAAATGAGATTGTCGTATCCCAAAAGAAAATCCTGTCGTTTCCATAGAAACGTTACTCGATTTAGAAGGAAATGTCTTAGAACCCATAGTATTTCATAGCGACGCAATTTCCGTGTGAATTCGCCAATGTGTGGGAGTGAGGGATGCAGTAAAGAAGGATTATTGGATCGGAAATGGGATTGTCGTATCCCAAAAGAAAATCCTGTCGTTTCCATAGAAACGATACTCGATTTAGAAGGAAATGTCTTAGAACACATTGTATTTCATAGCGACGCAATTTCTGTGTGAATTCGACAATGTGTGGGAGTGAGGGATGCAGTAAAGAAGGATTAGTGGATCGGAAATGAGATGGTCGTATCCCAAAGGAAAATCCCGTCGTTTCCATAGAAACGTTACTCGATTTAGAAGGAAATGTCTTAGAACACATAGTATTTCATAGCGACGCAATTTCCGTGTGAATTCGTCAATGTGTGGGAGTGAGGGATGCAGTAAAGAAGGATTAGTGGATCGGAAATGAGATTGTCGTAACCCAAAAGAAAATCCTGTCGTTTCCATAGAAACGTTACTCGATTTAAAAGGAAATGCCTTAGAACACATAGTATTTCATAGCAACGCAATTTCCGTGTGAATTCGTCAATGTGTGGGAGCGAGGGATGCAGTAAAGAAGGATTAGTGGATCGGAAATGAGATTGTCGTATCCCAAGAGAAAATCCTGTCGATTCCATATAAACTTTTTCTCGATTTAGAAGGAAATGTCTTAGAACACGTAGTATTTCATAGCGACGCAATTTCCGTGTGAATTCGTCAATGTGTGGGAGTGAGGGATGTAGTAAAGAAGGATTAGTGGATCGGAAATGTGATTGTCGTATCCCAAAAGAAAATCCTGTCGCTTCCATAGAAACGTTACTCGATTTAGAAGGAGAAGTCATAGAACCCACAGTATTTCATAGCGACGCAATTTCCGTGTGATTTCGTAAATGTGTGGGAGTGAGGGATGCAGTAAAGAAGGATTAGTGGATCGGAAATGTGATTGTCGTATCCCAAAAGAAAATCCTGTCGTTTCCATAGAAACGTTACTCGATTTAGAAGGAAATATCTTAGAACACATAGTATTTCATAGCGACGCAATTTCCGTGTGAATTCGTCAATGAGTGGGAGTGAGGGATGCAGTAAGGAAGGATTAGTGGATCGGAAATGTGATTGTCGTATCCCAAAAGAAAATCCTGTCTTTTCCATAGAAACGTTACTCGATTTAGAAGGAAATGTCTTAGAACACATAGTATTTCATAGCGACGCAATTTCCGTGTGAATTCGTCAATGTGTGGGAGTGAGGGATGCAGTAAAGAAAGATTAGTGGATCGGAAATGTGATTGTCGTATCCCAAAACAAAATCCTGTCGTTTCCATTGAAACGTTACTCAATATAGAAAGAGAAGTCATAGAACCCATAGTATTTCATAGCGACGCAATCTCCGTGTGAATTCATCAATGTGTGGGAGTGAGGGATGCACTAAAGAAGGATTAGTGGATCGGAAATGTGATTGTCGTATCCGAAAAGAAAATCCTGTCGTTTCCATAGAAACGTTTCGCGATTTAGAAGGAGAAGTCATAGAACCCATGGTATTTCATAGCGACGCAATTTCCGTGTGAATTCGTCAATGTGTAGGAGTGAGGGATGCAGTAAAGAAGGATTAGTGGAAAGGAAATGAGATTGTCGTATCCCGAAAGAAAATCCGGTCGTTTCCATAGAAACGTTACTCGATGTAGAAGGAAATGTCTTAGAACACATAGTATTTCATAGCGACGCAAGTTCCGTGTGAATTCGTCAATGTGTGGGAGTGAGGGATGCAGTAAAGATGGATTAGTGGATCGGAAATGTGATTGCCGTATCCCAAAAGAAAATCCTGTCGTTTCCATAGAAACGTTACTCGATTTAGAAGGAGAAGTCATAGAACCCATAGTATTTCATAGCGACGCAATTTCCGTGTGAATTCGTCAATGTGTGGGAGTGAGGGATGCAGCAAAGAAGGATTAGTGGATCGGAAATGAGATTGTCGTATCCAGAAAGAAATTCCTGTCGTTTCCACGGAAACGTTACTCGATTTAAAAGGAAATGCCTTGGAAAACATGGTATTTCATAGCAACGCAATTTCCGTGTGAACTCGACAATGAGTGGCAGTGAGGGATGCAGTAAAGAAGGATTAGTGGATCGGAAATGAGATTGTCGTATCCCAAAAGAAAATCCTGTCGTTTCCATAGAAACAGTACACGATTTCGAAGGAAATGTCTTAGAACACATAGTATTTCACAGCGACGCAATTTCCGTGTGAATTCGTCAATGTGTGGGAGTGAGGGATGCAGTAAAGGCGGATTAGTGGATCGGAAATGTGATTGTCGTATCCCAAAACAAAATCCTGTCGTTTCCATTGAAACGTTACTCGATATAGAAGGAGAAGTCATAGAACCCATAGTATTTCACAGCGACGCAAATTCCGTGTGAGTTCGTCAAGGAGTGGAGTGAGGGATGCAGTAAAGAAGGATTAGTGGATCGGAAATGAGATTGTCGTATCCCAAAAGAAAATCCTGTCGTTTCTATAGAAACGTTACTCGATTTAGAATGAAATCTCTTAGAACCCATAGTATTTCATAGCGACGCAATTTCCGTGTGAATTCGCCAATGTGTGGGAGTGAGGGATGCAGTAAAGAAGGATTAGTGGATCGGAAATGGGATTGTCGTATCCCAAAAGAAAATCCTGTCGTTTCCATAGAAACGTTACTCGATTTAGAAGGAAATGTCTTAGAACACATTGTATTTCATAGCGACGCAATTTCTGTGTGAATGCGACAATGTGTGGGAGTGAGGGATGCAGTAAAGAAGGATTAGTGGATCGGAAATGAGATGGTCGTATCCCAAAGGAAAATCCCGTCGTTTCCATAGAAACGTTACTCGATTTAAAAGGAAATGTCTTAGAACACATAGTATCTCCTAGCGACGCAATTTCCGTGTGAATTCGTCAATGTGTGGGAGTGAGGGATGCAGTAAAGAAGGATTAGTGGATCGGAAATGAGATTGTCGGT
The DNA here is from genome assembly GCF_023864275.1 of Schistocerca cancellata. Lineage (NCBI taxonomy): Eukaryota > Metazoa > Arthropoda > Insecta > Orthoptera > Acrididae > Schistocerca > Schistocerca cancellata. The sequence continues at coordinate 733,018,117 of NC_064631.1, forward strand.
CCCCTAAAGAAAATCCTGTCGTTTCCATAGAAACGTTACTCGATTTAGAAGGAGAAGTCATAGAACCCATAGTATTTCATAGCAACGCAATTTCCGTGTGAATTCGTCAATGTGTGGGAGTGAGGGATGCAGGAAAGATGGATTAGTGGATCGGAAATGAGATTGTCGTATCCCAAAAGAAAATACTCGATTTAGAAGGAAATGTCTTAGAAAACATAGTATTTCATAGCGACGCAATTTCCGTGTGAATTCGTCAATGTGTGGGAGTGAGGGATGCAGTGAAGAAGGATTAGTGGATCGGAAATGTGATTGTCGTATCCCAAAAGAAAATCCTGTCGTTTCCATTGAAACGTTACTCGATTTAGAAGGAAATGTCTTAGAACACATAGTATTTCATATCGACGCAATTTCCGTGTGAATTCGTCAATGAGTGGGAGTGAGGGATGCAGTAAAGAAGGATTAGTGGATCGGAAATGAGATTGTCGTAGCCCAAAAGAAAATCCTGTCGTTTCCATAGAAATGTTACTCGATTTAGAAGTAAATGTCTTAGAACACATAGTATTTCATAGCGACGCAATTTCCGTAAGAATTCGTCAATGAGTGCGAGTGAGGGATGCAGTAAAGAAGGATTAGTGGATCGGAAATGTGATTGTCGTATCCCAAAGGAAAATCCTGTCGTTTCCATAGAAACGTTACTCGATTTAGAAGGCAATGTCTCTGAACACATAGTATTTCATAGCGACGCAATTTCCGTGTGAATTCGACAATGTGTGGGGGTGAGGGATGCAGTAAAGAAGGATTAGTGGATCGGAAATGAGATGGTCGTATCCCAAAGCAAAATCCCGTCGTTTCCATAGAAACGTTACTCGATTTAGAAGGAAATGTCTTAGAACACATAGTATTTCATAGCGACGGAATTTCCGTGTGAATTCGTCAATGTGTGGGAGTGAGGGATGCAGAAAGAAGGATTAGTGGATCGGAAATGAGATTGTCGTATCCCAAAAGAAAATCCAGTCGTTTCCATAGAAACGTTACTCGATTAAGAACGAGAAGTCATAGAACCCATAGTATTTCATAGCAACGCAATTTCCGTGTGAATTCGTCAATGTGTGGGAGTGAGGGATGCAGGAAAGATGGATTAGTGGATCGGAAATGAGATTGTCGTATCCCAAAAGAAAATCCTGTCGTTTCCATAGAAACGTTACTCGATTTAGAAGGAAATTACTTAGAACACATAGTATTTCATAGCGACGCAATTTCCGTGTGAATTCGTCAATGTGTGGGAGTGAGGGATGCAGTGAAGAAGGATTAGTGGATCGGAAATGAGATTGTCGTATCCCAAAGGATAATCCTGTCGTTTCCATAGAAACGTTACTCGATTTAGAAGGAAATGTCTCAGAACACATAGTATTTCATGGCGACGCAATTTCCGTGTGAATTCGTCAATGTGTGGGAGTGAGGGATGCAGTAAAGAAGGATTAGTGGATCGGAAATGTGATTGTCGTATCCCAAAAGAAAATTCTGTCGTTTCCATAGAAACGTTACTCGATTTGGAAGGAAATGTCTTAGAACACATAGTATTTCATAGCGACGCAATTTCCGTGTGAATTCATCAATGTGTGGGAGTGAGGGATGCAGTAAAGAAGGATTAGTTGATCGGAAATTTGATTGTTGTATCCCAAAAGAAAATCCTGCCGTTTCCATTGAAACGTTACTCGATTTAGAGGGAAATGTCTTAGAACACATAGTATTTCATATCGACGCAATTTCCGTGTGATTTCGTCAATGAGTGGGAGTGAGGGATGCAGTAAAGAAGGATTAGTGGATCGGAAATGAGATTGTCGTATCCCAAAAGAAAATCATTTCGTTTCCATAGAAATGTTACTCGATTTAGATGGAAATGTCTTAGAACACATAGTATTTCATAGCGACGCAATTTCCGTGAGAATTCGTCAATGAGTGGGAGTGAGGGATGCAGTAAAGAAGGATTGGTGGATCGGAAATGTGATTGGCGTATCCCAAAGGAAAATCCTGTCGTTTCCATAGAAACGTTACTCGATTTAGAAGGAAATGTCTCAGAACACATAGTATTTCATGGCGACGCAATTTCCGTGTGAATTCGTCGATGTGTGGGAGTGAGGGATGCAGTAAAGAAGGATTAGTGGATCGGAAATGTGATTGTCGTATCCCAAAAGAAAATCCTGTCGTTTCCATAGAAACGTTACTCGATTTACAAGGAAATGTCTTAGAAAACATAGTATTTCATAGCGACGCAATTTCCGTGTGAATTCGTCAATGTGGGGGAGTGAGGGATGCAGTAAAGAAGGATTAGTGGATCGGAAATAAGACTGTCGTATCCCAAAAGAAAATCCTGTCGTTTCCATAGAAACGTTACTCGATTTAGAAGGAGAAGTCATAGAACCCATAGTATTTCATAGCAACGCAATTTCCGTGTGAATTCGTCAATGTGTGGGAGTGAGGGATGCAGGAAAGATGGATTAGTGGATCAGAAATGAGATTGTCGTATCCCAAAAGAAAATCCTGTCGTTTCCATAGAAACGTTACTCGATTTAGAAGGAAATGTCTTAGAACAAATAGTATTTCATAGCGTCGCAATTTCCGTGTGAATTCGTCAATGAGTGGGAGTGAGGGTTGCAGTAAAGATGGATTAGTGGATCGGAAATGAGATTGTCGTATCCCAAAAGAAAATCCTGTTGTTTCCATAGAAACGTTACTCGATTTAGAAGGAAATGTCTTAGAACCCACAGTATTTCATAGCGACGCAATTTCCGTGTGAATTCGTCAATGTGTGGGAGTGAGGGATGCTGTAAAGAAGGATTAGTGGATCGGAAATGTGATTGTCGTATCCCAAAAGAAAATCCTGTCGTTTCCATAGAAACGTTACTCGATTTAGAAGGAAATGTCTTAGAACACATAGTATTTCATAGCGACGCAATTTCCGTGTGAATTCGTCAATGTGTGGGAGTGAGGGATGCAGTAAAGAAGGATTAGTGGATCGGAAATGTGATTGTCGTATCCCAAATGAAAATCCTGTCGTTTCCATAGAAACGTTACTCGATTTAGAAGGAAATGTCTTAGAACACATAGTATTTCATAGCGACGCAATTTCCGTGTGAATTCATCAATGTGTGGGAGTGAGGGATGCAGTAAAGAAGGATTAGTGGATCGGAAATGAGACTGTCGTATCCCAAAGGAAAATCATGTCGTTTCCATAGAAACGTTTCTCGATTTAGAAGGAAATGTCTTAGAACACATAGTATTTCATAGCGACGCAATTTCCCTGTGAATTCGTCAATGGGTGGGAGTGAGGGATGCAGTAAAGAAGGATTAGTGGATCGGAAATGAGATTGTCGTATCCCAAAAGAAAATTCTGTCGTTTCCATAGAAAGGTTACTCGATTTAGATGGAGAAGTCATAGAACCCATAGTAATTCATAGCAACGCAATTTCCGTGTGAATTCGTCAATGTGTGGGAGTGAGGGATGCGGGAAAGATGGATTAGTGGATCGGAAATGTGATTGTCGTATTCCAAAGGAAAATCCTGTCGTTTCCGTAGAAACGTTACTCGATTTAGAAGGAAATGTCTTAGAACAAATAGTATTTCATAGCGTCGCAATTTCCGTGTGAATTCGTCAATGAGTGGGAGTGAGGGTTGCATTAAAGATGGATTAGTGGATCGGAAATGAGATTGTCGTATCCCAAAGGAAAATCCTGTCGTTTCCATACAAACGTTACTCGATTTAGAAGTAAATTTCTCACAACACATAGTATTTCATAGCGACGAAATTTCCGTGTGAATTCGTCAATGAGTGGGAGTGAGGGATGCAGTAAAGAAGGATTAGTGGATCGGAAATGTGATTGTCGTATCCCAAAGGAAAATCCTGTCGTTTCTATAGAAACGTTACTCGATTTAGAAGGAAATGTCTCAGAACACATAGTATTTCATAGCGACGTAATTTCCGTGTGAATTCGTCAATGTGTGGGAGTGAGGGATGCAGTAAAGAAGGATTAGTGGATCGGAAATGTGATTGTCGTATCCCAAAAGAAAATCCTGTCGTTTCCATAGAAACGTTACTCGATTTAGAAGGAAGTCTCTTAGAACACATAGTATTTCATAGCGACGCAATTTCCGTGTGAATTCGACAATGTGTGGGAATGAGGGATGCAGTAAAGAAGGATTAGTGGATCGGAAAAGAGACTGTCGTATCCCAAAAGAAAATCCTGCCGTTTCCATTGAAACGTTACTCGAATTAGAGGGAAATGTCTTAGAAAACATAGTATTTCATATCGACGCAATTTCCGTGTGAATTCGTCAATGAGTGGGAGTGAGGGATGCAGTAAAGAAGGATTAGTGGATCGGAAATGAGATTGTCGTATCCCAAAAGAATATCCTGCCGTTTCCATTGAAACGTTACTCGATTTAGAGAGAAATGTCTTATAACACATAGTATTTCATATCGACGCAATTACCGTGTGAATTCGTCAATGAGTGGGAGTGAGGGATGCAGTAAAGAAGGATTAGTGGATCGGAAATGAGATTGTCGTATCCCAAAAGAAAATCCTTTCGTTTCCATAGAAATGTTACTCGATTTAGAAGGAAATGTCTTAGAACACATAGTATTTCATAGCGACGCAATTTCCGTGAGAATTCGTCAATGAGTGGGAGTGAGGGATGCAGTAAAGAAGGATTAGTGGATCGGAAATGTGATTGGCGTATCCCAAAACAAAATCCTGTCGTTTCCATAGAAACGTTACTCGATTTAGAAGGAAATGTCTCAGAACACATAGTATGTCATGGCGACGCAATTTCCGTGTGAATTCGTCAATGTGTGGGAGTGAGGGTTGCAGTAAAGAAGGATTGGTGGATCGGAAATGTGATTGTCGTATCCCAAAAGAAAATCCTGTCGTTTCCATAGAAACGTTACTCGATTTAGAAGGAAATGTCTTAGAAAACATAGTATTTCATAGCGACGCAATTTCCGTGTGAATTCGTCAATGTGGGGGAGTGAGGGATGCTGTAAAGAAGGATTAGTGGATCGGAAATGAGATAGTCGTATCCCAAAAGAAAATCCTGTCGTTTCCATAGAAACGTTACTCGATTTAGAAGGAGAAGTCATAGAACCCATAGTATTTCATAGCAACGCAATTTCCGTGTGAATTCGTCAATGTGTGGGAGTGAGGAATGCAGGAAAGATGGATTAGTGGATCAGAAATGAGATTGTCGTATCCCAAAAGAAAATCCTGTCCTTTCCATAGAAACGTTACTCGATTTAGAAGGAAATGTCTCAGCACACATAGTACTTCATAGAGACGCAATATCCGTGTGAATTCGTCTATGAGTGGGAGTGAGGGATGCAGTAAAGAAGGATTAGTGGATCGGAAATGAGATTGTCGTATCCCAAAAGAAAATCCTGTCATTTCCATAGAAACGTTACTCGATTTAGAAGGAAATGTCTTAGAACACATAGTATTTCATAGCGACGCAATTTCCGTGTGAATTCGTCAATGACTGGGAGTGAGGGATGCAGAAAAGAAGGTTTAGTGGATCGGAAATGAGATTGTCGTATCCCAAAAGAAAATCCTGTCGTTTCCATAGAAACGTTACTCGTTTTAGAAGGAGAAGTCATAGAACCCATAGTATTTCATAGCGACGCAATTTCCGTGTGAATTCGTCAATGTGTGGGATTGAGGGATGCAGTAAACAAGGATTAGTGGATCGGAAATGTGATTGCCGTATCCCAAAATAATATCCTGTCGTTTCCATAGAAACGTTACTCGATTTAGAAGGAAATGTCTTAACACACATAGTATTTCATAGCGACGCAATTTCCGTGTGAATTCGTCAATGAGTGGGAGTGAGGGATGCAGTAAAGAAGGATTAGTGGATCGGAAATGAGATTGTCGTATCCCAAAAGAAAATCCTGTCGTTTCCATAGAAACGTTACTCGATATAGAAGGAAATGTCTTAGAACACATAGTATTTCATAGCGACGCAATTTCCGTGTGAATTCGTCAATGAGAGGGAGTGAGGGATGCAGTAAAGAAGGATTAGTGGATCGGAAATGAGATTGTCGCATCCCAAAAGAAAATCCTGTCGTTTCCATAGAAACATTACTCGATTTACAAGGAAATGTCTTAGAACACATAGTATTTCATAGCGACGCAATTTCCGTGTGAATTCGTAAATGAGTGGGAGTTAGGGATGCAGTAAAGAAGGATTAGTGGATCGGAAATGAGATTGTCGTATCCCAAAAGAAAATCCTGTCGTTTCCATGGAAACGTTACTCGATTTAGAAGGAAATGTCTTAGCACACATAGTTCTTCATAGCGACGCAATTTCCGTGTGAATTCGTCAATGAGTGGGAGTGAGGGATGCAGTAAAGAAGGATTAGTGGATCGGAAATGAGATTGTCGTATCCCAAAAGAAAATCCTGTCGTTTCCATAGAAACGTTACTCGATATAGAAGGAAATGTCTTAGAACACATAGTATTTCATAGCGACGCAATTTCCGTGTGAATTCGTCAATGAGTGGGAGTGAGGGATGCTGTAAAGAAGGATTAGTGGATCGGAAATGAGATTGTCGTATCCCAAAAGAAAATCCTGTCCTTTCCATAGAAACGTTACTCGATTTAGAAGGAAATGTCTCAGCACACATAGTACTTCATAGAGACGCAATTTCCGTGTGAATTCGTCTATGAGTGGGAGTGAGGGATGCAGTAAAGAAGGATTAGTGGATCGGAAATGAGATTGTCGTATCCCAAAAGAAAATCCTGTCATTTCCATAGAAACGTTACTCGATTTAGAAGGAAATGTCTTAGAACACATAGTATTTCATAGCGACGCAATTTCCGTGTGAATTCGTCAATGAGTGGGAGTGAGGGATGCAGAAAAGAAGGTTTAGTGGATCGGAAATGAGATTGTCGTATCCCAAAAGAAAATCCTGTCGTTTCCATAGAAACGTTACTCGTTTTAGAAGGAGAAGTCATAGAACCCATAGTATTTCATAGCGACGCAATTTCCGTGTGAATTCGTCAATGTGTGGGATTGAGGGATGCAGTAAACAAGGATTAGTGGATCGGAAATGTGATTGTCGTATCCCAAAAGAAAATCCTGTCGTTTTCATAGAAACGTTACTCGATTTAGAAGGAAATGTCTTAACACACATACTATTTCATAGCGACGCAATTTCCGTGTGAATTCGTCAATGAGTGGGAGTGAGGGATGAAGTAAAGAAGGTTTAGTGGATCGGAAATGAGATTGTCGTATCCCATAAGAAAATCCTGTCGTTTCCATGGAAACGTTACTCGATTTAGAAGGAAATGTCTTAGCACACATAGTACTTCATAGCGACGCAATTTCCGTGTGAATTCGTCAATGAGTGGGAGTGAGGGATGCAGTAAAGAAGGATTAGTGGATCGGAAATGAGATTGTCGTATCCCAAAAGAAAATCCTGTCGTTTCCATAGAAACGTTACTCGATATAGAAGGAAATGTCTTAGAACACATAGTATTTCATAGCGACGCAATTTCCGTGTGAATTCGTCAATGAGTGGGAGTGAGGGATGCAGTAAAGAAGGATTAGTGGATCGGAAATGAGATTGTCGTATCCCAAAAGAAATACCTGTCGTTTCCATAGAAACGTTACTCGATTTAGAAGGAAATGTCTCAGCACACATAGTACTTCATAGAGACGCAATTTCCGTGTGAATTCGTCTATGAGTGGGATCGAGGGATGCAGTAAAGAAGGATTAGTGGATCGGAAATGAGATTGTCGTATCCCAAAAGAAAATCCTGTCATTTCCATAGAAACGTTACTCGATTTAGAAGGAAATGTCTTAGAACACATAGTATTTCATAGCGACGCAATTTCCGTGTGAATTCGTCAATGAGTGGGAGTGAGGGATGCAGAAAAGAAGGTTTAGTGGATCGGAAATGAGATTGTCGTATCCCAAAAGAAAATCCTGTCGTTTCCATAGAAACGTTACTCGTTTTAGAAGGAGAAGTCATAGAACCCATAGTATTTCATAGCGACGCAATTTCCGTGTGAATTCGTCAATGTGTGGGATTGAGGGATGCAGTAAACAAGGATTAGTGGATTGGAAATGTGATTCTCGTATCCCAAAAGAAAATCCTGTCGTTTCCCTAGAAACGTTATTCGATTTAGAAGGAAATGTCTTAACACCCATAGTATTTCATAGCGACGCAATTTCCGTGTGAATTCGTCAATGAGTGGGAGTGAGGGATGAAGTAAAGAAGGTTTAGTGGATCGGAAATGAGATTGTCGTATCCCATAAGAAAATCCTGTCGTTTCCATAGAAACATTACTCGATTTACAAGGAAATGTCTTAGAACACATAGTATTTCTTAGCGACGCAATTTCCGTGTGAATTCGTCAATGAGTGGGAGTGAGGGATGCAGTAAAGAAGGATTAGTGGATCGGAAATGAGATTGTCGTATCCCAAAAGAAAATCCTGTCGTTTCCATGGAAACGTTACTCGATTTAGAAGGAAATCTCTTAGCACACATAGTACTTCATAGCGACGCAATTTCCGTGTGAATTCGTCAATGAGTGGGAGTGAGGGATGCAGTAAAGAAGGATTAGTGGATCGGAAATGAGATTGTCGTATCCCAAAAGAAAATCCTGTCGTTTCCATAGAAACGTTACTCGATATAGAAGGAAATGTCTTAGAACACATAGTATTTCATAGCGACGCAATTTCCGTGTGAATTCGTCAATGGGTGGGAGTGAGGGATGCAGTAAAGAAGGATTAGTGGATCGGAAATGAGATTGTCGTATCCCAAAAGAAAATCCTGTCGTTTCCATAGAAACGTTACTCGATTTAGAAGGAAATGTCTCAGCACACATAGTACTTCATAGAGACGCAATTTCCGTGTGAATTCGTCTATGAGTGGGAGTGAGGGATGCAGTAAAGAAGGATTAGTGGATCGGAAATGAGATTGTCGTATCCCAAAAGAAAATCCTGTCGTTTTCATAGAAACGTTACTCGTCTTAGAAGGAAATGTCTTAGAACACATAGTATTTCATAGCGACGCAATTTAAGTGTGAATTCGTCAATGTGTGGGAGTGAGGGATGCAGTAAAGAAGGATTAGTGGATCGGAAATGTGATTGTCGTATCCCAAAAGAAAATCCTGTCGTTTCCATAGAAACGTTACTCGATTTAGAAGGAAATGTCTTAGAACACATAGTATTTCATAGCGACGCAATTTCCGTGTGAATTCGTCAATGTGTGGGAGTGAGGGATGCAGTAAAGAAGGATTAGTGGATCTGAAATGAGATTGTCATATCCCAAAGGAAAATCCTGTCGTTTCCACAGAAACGTTACTCGATGTAGAAGGAGAAGTCATTGAACCCATAATATTTCATAGCGACGCAATTTCCGTGTGAATTCCTCAATGTGTGGGAGTGAGGGATGCAGTAAAGAAGCATTAGTGGATCGGAAATGAGATTGTCGTATCCCAAAAGAAAATCCTGTCGTTTTCATAGAAACGTTACTCGATTTAGAAGGAGAAGTCATAGAACCCATAGTATTTCATAGCGACGCAATTTCCGTGTGAATTCGTCAATGAGTGAGAGTGGGGGATGCAGTAAAGAACGATTAGTGGATCGGAAATGAGATTGTCATATCCCAAAAGAAAATCTTGTCGTTTCCATAGAAACGTTACTCGATTTAGAAAGAAATGTCTTAGAACACATAGTATTTCATCGCGACGAAAATTCCGTGTCAATTCGTCAATGTGTGGGAGTGAGGGATGCAGTAAGGAAGGATTAGTGAATCGGAAATGTGATTGTCGTATCCCAAAAGAAAATCCTGTCGTTTCCATAGAAACGTTACTCGATTTAGAAGGAAATGTCTTAGAACACATAGTATTTCATAGCGACGCAATTTCCGTGTGAATTCGTCAATGAGAGGGAGTGAGGGATGCAGTAAATAAGGATTAGTGGATCGGAAATGAGATTGTCGCATCCCAAAAGAAAATCCTGTCGTTTCCATAGAAACATTACTCGATTTACAAGGAAATGTCTTAGAACACATAGTATTTCATAGCGACGCAATTTCCGTGTGAATTCGTCAATCAGTGGGAGTGAGGGATGCAGTAAAGAAGGATTAGTGGATCGGAAATGAAATTGTCGTATCCCAAAAGAAAATCCTGTCGTTTCCATGGAAACGTTACTCGATTTAGAAGGAAATGTCTTAGCACACATAGTACTTCATAGCGACGCAATTTCCGTGTGAATTCGTCAATGAGTGGGAGTGAGGGATGCAGTAAAGAAGGATTAGTGGATCGGAAATGAGATTGTCGTATCCCAAAAGAAAATCCTGTCGTTTCCATAGAAACGTTACTCGATATAGAAGGAAATGTCTTAGAACACATAGTATTTCATAGCGACGCAATTTCCGTGTGAATTCGTCAGTGAGTGGGAGTGAGGGATGCAGTAAAGAAGGATTAGTGGATCGGAAATGAGATTGTCGTATCCCAAAAGAAAATCCTGTCGTTTCCATAGAAACGTTACTCGATTTAGAAGGAAATGTCTCAGCACACATAGTACTTCATAGAGACGCAATTTCCGTGTGAATTCGTCTATGAGTGGGAGTGAGGGATGCAGTAAAGAAGGATTAGTGGATCGGAAATGAGATTGTCGTATCCCAAAAGAAAATCCTGTCATTTCCATAGAAACGTTACTCGATTTAGAAGGAAATGTCTTAGAACACATAGTATTTCATAGAGACGCAATTTCCGTGTGAATTCGTCAATGAGTGGGAGTGAGGGATGCAGAAAAGAAGGTTTAGTGGATCGGAAATGAGATTGTCGTATCCCAAAAGAAAATCCTGTCGTTTCCATAGAAGCGTTACTCGTTTTAGAAGGAGAAGTCATAGAACCCATAGTATTTCATAGCGACGCAATTTCCGTGTGAATTCGTCAATGAGTGGGAGTGAGGGATGCAGAAAAGAAGGTTTAGCTGATCGGAAATGAGATTGTCGTATCCCAAAAGAAAATCCTGTCGTTTCCATAGAAACGTTACTCGTTTTAGAAGGAGAAGTCATAGAACCCATAGTATTTCATAGCGACGCAATTTCCGTGTGAATTCGTCAATGTGTGGGATTGTGGGATGCAGTAAACAAGGATTAGTGGATCGGAAATGTGATTGTCGTATCCCAAAAGAAAATCCTGTCGTTTCCATAGAAACGTTACTCGATTTAGAAGGAGAAGTCATAGAACCCATAGTATTTCATTGCAACGCAATTTCCGTGTGACTTCGTCAATGTGTGGGAGTGAGGAATGCTGGAAAGATGGATTAGTGGATCAGAAATGAGATTGTCGTATCCCAAAAGAAAATCCTGTCGTTTCCATAGAAACGTTACTCGATTTAGAAGGAAATGTCTTAACACACATAGTATTTCATAGCGACGCAATTTCCGTGTGAATTCGTCAATGAGTGGGAGTGAGGGATGAAGTAAAGAAGGTTTAGTGGATCGGAAATGAGATTGTCGTATCCCATAAGAAAATCCTTTCGTTTCCATGGAAACGTTACTCGATTTAGAAGGAAATGTCTTAGCACACATAGTACTTCATAGCGACGCAATTTCCGTGTGAATTCGTCAATGAGTGGGAGTGAGGGATGCAGTAAAGAAGGATTAGTGGATCGGAAATGAGATTGTCGTATCCCAAAAGAAAATCCTGTCGTTTCCATAGAAACGTTACTCGATATAGAAGGAAATGTCTTAGAACACATAGTATTTCATAGCGACGCAATTTCCGTGTGAATTCGTCAATGAGTGGGAGTGAGGGATGCAGTAAAGAAGGATTAGTGGATCGGAAATGAGATTGTCGTATCCCAAAAGAAAATCCTGTCGTTTCCATAGAAACGTTACTCGATTTAGAAGGAAATGTCTCAGCACACATAGTACTTCATAGAGACGCAATTTCCGTGTGAATTCGTCTATGAGTGGGAGTGAGGGATGCAGTAAAGAAGGATTAGTGGATCGGAAATGAGATTGTCGTATCCCAAAAGAAAATCCTGTCATTTCCATAGAAACGTTACTCGATTTAGAAGGAAATGTCTTAGAACACATAGTATTTCATAGCGACGCAATTTCCGTGTGAATTCGTCAATGAGTGGGAGTGAGGGATGCAGAAAAGAAGGTTTAGTGGATCGGAAATGAGATTGTCGTATCCCAAAAGAAAATCCTGTCGTTTCCATAGAAACGTTACTCGTTTTAGAAGGAGAAGTCACTGAACCCATAATATTTCATAGCGACGCAATTTCCGTGTGAATTCGTCAATGTGTGGGAGTGAGGGATGCAGTAAAGAAGGATTAGTGGATCGGAAATGAGATTGTCGTATCCCAAAAGAAAATCCTGTCGTTTTCATAGAAACGTTACTCGTCTTAGAAGGAAATGTCTTAGAACACATAGTATTTCATAGCGACGCAATTTAAGTGTGAATTCGTCAATGTGTGGGAGTGAGGGATGCAGTAAAGAAGGATTAGTGGATCGGAAATGTGATTGTCGTATCCCAAAAGAAAATCCTGTCGTTTCCATAGAAACGTTACTCGATTTAGAAGGAAATGTCTTAGAACACATAGTATTTCATAGCGACGCAATTTCCGTGTGAATTCGTCAATGTGTGGGAGTGAGGGATGCAGTAAAGAAGGATTAGTGGATCTGAAATGAGATTGTCATATCCCAAAGGAAAATCCTGTCGTTTCCACAGAAACCTTACTCGATGTAGAAGGAGAAGTCATTGAACCCATAATATTTCATAGCGACGCAATTTCCGTGTGAATTCGTCAATGTGTGGGAGTGAGGGATGCAGTAAAGAAGGATTAGTGGATTGGAAATGAGATTGTCGTATCCCTAAAGAAAATCCTGTCGTTTTCATAGAAACGTTACTCGATTTAGAAGGAGAAGTCATAGAACCCATAGTATTTCATAGCGACGCAATTTCCGTGTGAATTCGTCAATGAGTGGGAGTGAGGGATGCAGTAAAGAGCGATTAGTGGATCGGAAATGAGATTGTCATATCCCAAAAGAAAATCTTGTCGTTTCCATAGAAACGTTACTCGATTTAGAAAGAAATGTCTTAGAACACATAGTATTTCATCGCGACGAAAATTCCGTGTGAATTCGTCAATGTGTGGGAGTGAGGGATGCAGTAAGGAAGGATTAGTGAATCGGAAATGTGATTGTCGTATCCCAAAAGAAAATCATGTCGTTTCCATAGAAACATTACTCGATTTACAAGGAAATGTCTTAGAACACATAGTATTTCATAGCGACGCAATTTCCGTGTGAATTCGTCAATCAGTGGGAGTGAGGGATGCAGTAAAGAAGGATTAGTGGATCGGAAATGAGATTGTCGTATCCCAAAAGAAAATCCTGTCGTTTCCATGGAAACGTTACTCGATTTAGAAGGAAATGTCTTAGCACACATAGTACTTAATAGCGACGCAATTTCCGTGTGAATTCGTCAATGAGTGGGAGTGAGGGATGCAGTAAAGAAGGATTAGTGGATCGGAAATGAGATTGTCGTATCCCAAAAGAAATTCCTGTCGTTTCCATAGAAACGTTACTCGATATAGAAGGAAATGTCTTAGAACACATAGTATTTCATAGCGACGCAATTTCCGTGTGAATTCGTCAGTGAGTGGGAGTGAGGGATGCAGTAAAGAAGGATTAGTGGATCGGAAATGAGATTGTCGTATCCCAAAAGAAAATCCTGACGTTTCCATAGAAACGTTACTCGATTTAGAAGGAAATGTCTCAGCACACATAGTACTTCATAGAGACGCAATTTCCGTGTGAATTCGTCTATGAGTGGGAGTGAGGGATGCAGTAAAGAAGGATTAGTGGATCGGAAATGAGATTGTCGTATCCCAAAAGAAAATCCTGTCATTTCCATAGAAACGTTACTCGATTTAGAAGGAAATGTCTTAGAACACATAGTATTTCATAGCGACGCAATTTCCGTGTGAATTCGTCAATGAGTGGGAGTGAGGGATGCAGAAAAGAAGGTTTAGTGGATCGGAAATGAGATTGTCGTATCCCAAAAGAAAATCCTGTCGTTTCCATAGAAACGTTACTCGTTTTAGAAGGAGAAGTCATAGAACCCATAGTATTTCATAGCGACGCAATTTCCGTGTGAATTCGTCAATGTGTGGGATTGAGGGATGCAGTAAACAAGGATTAGTGGATCGGAAATGTGATTGTCGTATCCCAAAAGAAAATCCTGTCGTTTCCATAGAAACGTTACTCGATTTAGAAGGAAATGTCTTAACACACATAGTATTTCATAGCGACGCAATTTCCGTGTGAATTCGTCAATGAGTGGGAGTGAGGGATGCAGTAAAGAAGGATTAGTGGATCGGAAATGAGATTGTCGTATCCCAAAAGAAAATCCTGTCGTTTCCATAGAAACGTTACTCGATATAGAAGGAAATGTCTTAGAACACATAGTATTTCATAGCGACGCAATTTCCGTGTGAATTCGTGAATGAGAGGGAGTGAGGGATGCAGTAAAGAAGGATTAGTGGATCGGAAATGAGATTGTCGCATCCCAAAAGAAAATCCTGTCGTTTCCATAGAAACATTACTCGATTTACAAGGAAATGTCTTAGAACACATAGTATTTCATAGCGACGCAATTTCCGTGTGAATTCGTCAATGAGTGGGAGTGAGGGATGCAGTAAAGAAGGATTAGTGGATCGGAAATGAGATTGTCGTATCCCAAAAGAAAATCCTGTCGTTTCCATGGAAACGTTACTCGATTTAGAAGGAAATGTCTTAGCACACATAGTACTTCATAGCGACGCAATTTCCGTGTGAATTCGTCAATGAGTGGGAGTGAGGGATGCAGTAAAGAAGGATTAGTGGATCGGAAATGAGATTGTCGTATCCCAAAAGAAAATCCTGTCGTTTCCATAGAAACGTTACTCGATATAGAAGGAAATGTCTTAGAACACATAGTATTTCATAGCGACGCAATTTCCGTGTGAATTCGTCAATGAGTGGGAGTGAGGGATGCAGTAAAGAAGGATTAGTGGATCGGAAATGAGATTGTCGTATCCCAAAAGAAAATCCTGTCGTTTCCATAGAAACGTTACTCGATTTAGAAGGAAATGTCTCAGCACACATAGTACTTCATAGAGACGCAATTTCCGTGTGAATTCGTCTATGAGTGGGAGTGAGGGATGCAGTAAAGAAGGATTAGTGGATCGGAAATGAGATTGTCGTATCCCAAAAGAAAATCCTGTCATTTCCATAGAAACGTTACTCGATTTAGAAGGAAATGTCTTAGAACACATAGTATTTCATAGCGACGCAATTTCCGTGTGAATTCGTCAATGAGTGGGAGTGAGGGATGCAGAAAAGAAGGTTTAGTGGATCGGAAATGAGATTGTCGTATCCCAAAAGAAAATCCTGTCGTTTCCATAGAAACGTTACTCGTTTTAGAAGGAGAAGTCATAGAACCCATAGTATTTCATAGCGACGCAATTTCCGTGTGAATTCGTCAATGTGTGGGATTGAGGGATGCAGTAAACAAGGATTAGTGGATCGGAAATGTGATTGTCGTATCCCAAAAGAAAATCCTGTCGTTTCCATAGAAACGTTACTCGATTTAGAAGGAAATGTCTTAACACACATACTATTTCATAGCGACGCAATTTCCGTGTGAATTCGTCAATGAGTGGGAGTGAGGGATGAAGTAAAGAAGGTTTAGTGGATCGGAAATGAGATTGTAGTATCCCATAAGAAAATCCTGTCGTTTCCATGGAAACGTTACTCGATTTAGAAGGAAATGTCTTAGCACACATAGTACTTCATAGCGACGCAATTTCCGTGTGAATTCGTCAATGAGTGGGAGTGAGGGATGCAGTAAAGAAGGATTAGTGGATCGGAAATGAGATTGTCGTATCCCAAAAGAAAATCCTGTCGTTTCCATAGAAACGTTACTCGATATAGAAGGAAATGTCTTAGAACACATAGTATTTCATAGCGACGCAATTTCCGTGTGAATTCGTCAATGAGTGGGAGTGAGGGATGCAGTAAAGAAGGATTAGTGGATCGGAAATGAGATTGTCGTATCCCAAAAGAAAATCCTGTCGTTTCCATAGAAACGTTACTCGATTTAGAAGGAAATGTCTCAGCACACATAGTACTTCATAGAGACGCAATTTCCGTGTGAATTCGTCTATGAGTGGGAGTGAGGGATGCAGTAAAGAAGGATTAGTGGATCGGAAATGAGATTGTCGTATCCCAAAAGAAAATCCTGTCATTTCCATAGAAACGTTACTCGATTTAGAAGGAAATGTCTTAGAACACATAGTATTTCATAGCGACGCAATTTCCGTGTGAATTCGTCAATGAGTGGGAGTGAGGGATGCAGAAAAGAAGGTTTAGTGGATCGGAAATGAGATTGTCGTATCCCAAAAGAAAATCCTGTCGTTTCCATAGAAACGTTACTCGTTTTAGAAGGAGAAGTCATAGAACCCATAGTATTTCATAGCGACGCAATTTCCGTGTGAATTCGTCAATGTGTGGGATTGAGGGATGCAGTAAACAAGGATTAGTGGATCGGAAATGTGATTCTCGTATCCCAAAAGAAAATCCTGTCGTTTCCATAGAAACGTTACTCGATTTAGAAGGAAATGTCTTAACACACATAGTATTTCATAGCGACGCAATTTCCGTGTGAATTCGTCAATGAGTGGGAGTGAGGGATGAAGTAAAGAAGGTTTAGTGGATCGGAAATGAGATTGTCGTATCCCATAAGAAAATCCTGTCGTTTCCATAGAAACATTATTCGATTTACAAGGAAATGTCTTAGAACACATAGTATTTCATAGCGACGAAATTTCCGTGTGAATTCGTCAATGAGTGGGAGTGAGGGATGCAGTAAAGAAGGATTAGTGGATCGGAAATGAGATTGTCGTATCCCAAAAGAAAATCCTGTCGTTTCCATGGAAACGTTACTCGATTTAGAAGGAAATGTCTTAGCACACATAGTACTTCATAGCGACGCAATTTCCGTGTGAATTCGTCAATGAGTGGGAGTGAGGGATGCAGTAAAGAAGGATTAGTGGATCGGAAATGAGATTGTCGTATCCCAAAAGAAAATCCTGTCGTTTCCATAGAAACGTTACTCGATATAGAAGGAAATGTCTTAGAACACATAGTAATTCATAGCGACGCAATTTCCGTGTGAATTCGTCAATGAGTGGGAGTGAGGGATGCAGTAAAGAAGGATTAGTGGATCGGAAATGAGATTGTCGTATCCCAAAAGAAAATCCTGTCGTTTCCATAGAAACGTTACTCGATTTAGAAGGAAATGTCTCAGCACACATAGTACTTCATAGAGACGCAATTTCCGTGTGAATTCGTCTATGAGTGGGAGTGAGGGATGCAGTAAAGAAGGATTAGTGGATCGGAAATGAGATTGTCGTATCCCAAAAGAAAATCCCGTCGTTTTCATAGAAACGTTACTCGTCTTAGAAGGAAATGTCTTAGAACACATAGTATTTCATAGTGACGCAATTTAAGTGTGAATTCGTCAATGTGTGGGAGTGAGGGATGCAGTAAAGAAGGATTAGTGGATCTGAAATGAGATTGTCATATCCCAAAGGAAAATCCTGTCGTTTCCACAGAAACGTTACTCGATGTAGAAGGAGAAGTCATTGAACCCATAATATTTCATAGCGACGCAATTTCCGTGTGAATTCCTCAATGTGTGGGAGTGAGGGATGCAGTAAAGAAGCATTAGTGGATCGGAAATGAGATTGTCGTATCCCAAAAGAAAATCCTGTCGTTTTCATAGAAACGTTACTCGATTTAGAAGGAGAAGTCATAGAACCCATAGTATTTCATAGCGACGCAATTTCCGTGTGAATTCGTCAATGAGTGGGAGTGAGGGATGCAGTAAAGAACGATTAGTGGATCGGAAATGAGATTGTCATATCCCAAAAGAAAATCTTGTCGTTTCCATAGAAACGTTACTCGATTTAGAAAGAAATGTCTTAGAACACATAGTATTTCATCGCGACGAAAATTCCGTGTCAATTCGTCAATGTGTGGGAGTGAGGGATGCAGTAAGGAAGGATTAGTGAATCGGAAATGTGATTGTCGTATCCCAAAAGAAAATCCTGTTGTTTCCATAGAAACGTTCCTCGATTTAGAAGGAAATGTCTTAGAACACATAGTATTTCATAGCGACGCAATTTCCGTGTGAATTCGTCAATGTGTGGGAATGAGGGATGCAGTAAAGAAAGAATAGTGGATCGGAAATGTGATTGTCGTATCCCAAAAGA
This sequence comes from Schistocerca cancellata, assembly GCF_023864275.1. Lineage (NCBI taxonomy): Eukaryota > Metazoa > Arthropoda > Insecta > Orthoptera > Acrididae > Schistocerca > Schistocerca cancellata. Next base: position 733,036,463 of record NC_064631.1, read on the forward strand.
AAATCCTGTCGTTTCCGTAGAAACGATACTCGATTTAGAAGGAAATGTCTTAGAACACATAGTATTTCATAGCGACGCAATTTCCGTGTGAATTCGTCAATGAGAGGGAGTGAGGGATGCAGTAAAGAAGGATTAGTGGATCGGAAATGAGATTGTCGCATCCCAAAAGAAAATCCTGTCGTTTCCATAGAAACATTACTCGATTTACAAGGAAATGTCTTAGAACACATAGTATTTCATAGCGATGCAATTTCCGTGTGAATTCGTCAATCAGTGGGAGTGAGGGATGCAGTAAAGAAGGATTAGTGGATCGGAAATGGGATTGTCGTATCCCAAAAGAAAATCCTGTCGTTTCCATGGAAACGTTACTCGATTTAGAAGGAAATGTCTTAGCACACATAGTACTTCATAGCGACGCAATTTCCGTGTGAATTCGTCAATGAGTGGGAGTGAGGGATGCAGTAATGAAGGATTAGTGGATCGGAAATGAGATTGTCGTATCCCAAAAGAAAATCCTGTCGTTTCCATAGAAACGTTACTCGATATAGAAGGAAATGTCTTAGAACACATAGTATTTCATAGCGACGCAATTTCCGTGTGAATTCGTCAGTGAGTGGGAGTGAGGGATGCAGTAAAGAAGGATTAGTGGATCGGAAATGAGATTGTCGTATCCCAAAAGAAAATCCTGTCGTTTCCATAGAAACGTTACTCGATTTAGAAGGAAATGTCTCAGCACACACAGTACTTCATAGAGACGCAATTTCCGTGTGAATTCGTCTATGAGTGGGAGTGAGGGATGCAGTAAAGAAGGATTAGTGGATCGGAAATGAGATTGTCGTATCCCAAAAGAAAATCCTGTCATTTCCATAGAAACGTTACTCGATTTAGAAGGAAATGTCTTAGAACACATAGTATTTCATAGCGACGCAATTTCCGTGTGAATTCGTCAATGAGTGGGAGTGAGGGATGCAGAAAAGAAGGTTTAGTGGATCGGAAATGAGATTGTCGTATCCCAAAAGAAAATCCTGTCGTTTCCATAGAAACGTTACTCGTTTTAGAAGGAGAAGTCATAGAACCCATAGTATTTCATAGCGACGCAATTTCCGTGTGAATTCGTCAATGTGTGGGATTGAGGGATGCAGTAAACAAGGATTAGTGGATCGGAAATGTGATTGTCGTATCCCAAAAGAAAATCCTGTCGTTTCCATAGAAACGTTACTCGATTTAGAAGGAAATGTCTTAACGCACATAGTATTTCATAGCGACGCAATTTCCGTGTGAATTCGGCAATGAGTGGGAGTGAGGGATGCAGTAAAGAAGGATTAGTGGATCGGAAATGAGATTGTCGTATCCCAAAAGAAAATCCTGTCGTTTCCATAGAAACGTTACTCGATATAGAAGGAAATGTCTTAGAACACATAGTATTTCATAGCGACGCAATTTCCGTGTGAATTCGTCAGTGAGAGGGAGTGAGGGATGCAGTAAAGAAGGATTAGTGGATCGGAAATGAGATTGTCGCATCCCAAAAGAAAATCCTGTCGTTTCCATAGAAACGTTACTCGATATAGAAGGAAATGTCTTAACACACATAGTATTTCATAGCGACGCAATTTCCGTGTGAATTCGTCAATGAGAGGGAGTGAGGGATGCAGTAAAGAAGGATTAGTGGATCGGAAATGAGATTGTCGCATCCCAAAAGAAAATCCTGTCGTTTCCATAGAAACGTTACTCGATTTAGAAGGAAATGTCTCAGCACACATAGTACTTCATAGAGACGCAATTTCCGTGTGAATTCGTCTATGAGTGGGAGTGAGGGATGCAGTAAAGAAGGATTAGTGGATCGGAAATGAGATTGTCGTATCCCAAAAGAAAATCCTGTCATTTCCATAGAAACGTTACTCGATTTAGAAGGAAATGTCTTAGAACACATAGTATTTCATAGCGACGCAATTTCCGTGTGAATTCGTCAATGAGTGGGAGTGAGGGATGCAGAAAAGAAGGTTTAGTGGATCGGAAATTAGATTGTCGTATCCCAAAAGAAAATCCTGTCGTTTCCATAGAAACGTTACTCGTTTTAGAAGGAGAAGTCATAGAACCCATAGTATTTCATAGCGACGCAATTTCCGTGTGAATTCGTCAATGTGTGGGATTGAGGGATGCAGTAAACAAGGATTAGTGGATCGGAAATGTGATTGTCGTATCCCAAAAGAAAATCCTGTCGTTTCCATAGAAACGTTACTCGATTTAGAAGGAAATGTCTTAACACACATAGTATTTCATAGCGACGCAATTTCCGTGTGAATTCGTCAATGAGTGGGAGTGAGGGATGAAGTAAAGAAGGTTTAGTGGATCGGAAATGAGATTGTCGTATCCCAAAAGAAAATCCTGTCGTTTCCATAGAAACGTTACTCGATTTAGAAGGAAATGTCTCAGCACACATAGTACTTCATAGAGACGCAATTTCCGTGTGAATTCGTCTATGAGTGGGAGTGAGGGATGCAGTAAAGAAGGATTAGTGGATCGGAAATGAGATTGTCGTATCCCAAAAGAAAATCCTGTCATTTCCATAGAAACGTTACTCGATTTAGAAGGAAATGTCTTAGAACACATAGTATTTCATAGCGACGCAATCTCCGTGTGAATTCGTCAATGAGTGGGAGTGAGGGATGCAGAAAAGAAGGTTTAGTGGATCGGAAATGAGATTGTCGTATCCCAAAAGAAAATCCTGTCGTTTCCATAGAAACGTTACTCGTTTTAGAAGGAGAAGTCATAGAACCCATAGTATTTCATAGCGACGCAATTTCCGTGTGAATTCGTCAATGTGTGGGATTGAGGGATGCAGTAAACAAGGATTAGTGGATCGGAAATGTGATTGTCGTATCCCAAAAGAAAATCCTGTCGTTTCCATAGAAACGTTACTCGATTTAGAAGGAAATGTCTTAACACACATAGTATTTCATAGCGACGCAATTTCCGTGTGAATTCGTCAATGAGTGGGAGTGAGGGATGAAGTAAAGAAGGTTTAGTGGATCGGAAATGAGATTGTCGTATCCCATAAGAAAATCCTGTCGTTTCCATAGAAACATTACTCGATTTACAAGGAAATGTCTTAGAACACATAGTATTTCATAGCGACGCAATTTCCGTGTGAATTCGTCAATGAGTGGGAGTGAGGGATGCAGTAAAGAAGGATTAGTGGATCGGAAATGAGATTGTCGTATCCCAAAAGAAAATCCTGTCGTTTCCATGGAAACGTTACTCGATTTAGAAGGAAATGTCTTAGCACACATAGTACTTCATAGCGACGCAATTTCCGTGTGAATTCGTCAATGAGTGGGAGTGAGGGATGCAGTAAAGAAGGATTAGTGGATCGGAAATGAGATTGTCGTATCCCAAAAGAAAATCCTGTCGTTTCCATAGAAACGTTACTCGATATAGAAGGAAATGTCTTAGAACACATAGTATTTCATAGCGACGCTATTTCCGTGTGAATTCGTCAATGAGTGGGAGTGAGGGATGCAGTAAAGAAGGATTAGTGGATCGGAAATGAGATTGTCGTATCCCAAAAGAAAATACTGTCGTTTCCATAGAAACGTTACTCGATTTAGAAGGAAATGTCTCAGCACACATAGTACTTCATAGAGACCCAATTTCCGTGTGAATTCGTCTATGAGTGGGAGTGAGGGATGCAGTAAAGAAGGATTAGTGGATCGGAAATGAGATTGTCGTATCCCAAAAGAAAATCCTGTCATTTCCACAGAAACGTTACTCGATTTAGAAGGAAATGTCTTAGAACACATAGTATTTCATAGCGACGCAATTTCCGTGTGAATTCGTCAATGAGTGGGAGTGAGGGATGCAGAAAAGAACGATTAGTGGATCGGAAATGAGATTGTCGTATCCCAAAAGAAAATCCTGTCGTTTCCATAGAAACGTTACTCGTTTTAGAAGGAGAAGTCATTGAACCCATAATATTTCATAGCGACGCAATTTCCGTGTGAATTCGTCAATGTGTGGGAGTGAGGGATGCAGTAAAGAAGGATTAGTGGATCGGAAATGAGATTGTCGTATCCCAAAAGAAAATCCTGTCGTTTTCATAGAAACGTTACTCGTCGTAGAAGGAAATGTCTTAGAACACATAGTATTTCATAGCGACGCAATTTAAATGTGAATTCGTCAATGTGTGGGAGTGAGGGATGCAGTAAAGAAGGATTAGTGGATCTGAAATGAGATTGTCATATCCCAAAGGAAAATCCTGTCGTTTCCACAGAAACGTTACTCGATGTAGAAGGAGAAGTCATTGAACCCATAATATTTCATACCGACGCAATTTCCGTGTGAATTCGTCAATGTGTGGGAGTGAGGGATGCAGTAAAGAAGGATTAGTGGATCGGAAATGAGATTGTCGTATCCCAAAAGAAAATCCTGTCGTTTTCATAGAAACGTTACTCGATTTAGAAGGAGAAGTCATAGAACCCATCGTATTTCATAGCGACGCAATTTCCGTGTGAATTCGTCAATGAGTGGGAGTGAGGGATGCAGTAAAGAACGATTAGTGGATCGGAAATGAGATTGTCATATCCCAAAAGAAAATCTTGTCGTTTCCATAGAAACGTTACTCGATTTAGAAAGAAATGTCTTAGAACACATAGTATTTTATCGCGACGCAAATTCCGTGTGAATTCGTCAATGTGTGGGAGTGAGGGATGCAGTAAGGAAGGATTAGTGAATCGGAAATGTGATTGTCGTATCCCAAAAGAAAATCCTGTTGTTTCCATAGAAACGTTACTCGATTTAGAAGGAAATGTCTTAGAACACATAGTATTTCATAGCGACGCAATTTCCGTGTGAATTCGTCAATGTGTGGGAATGAGGGATGCAGTAAAGAAAGAATAGTGGATCGGAAATGTGATTGTCGTATCCCAAAAGAAAATCCTGTCGTTTCCATAGAAACGTTACTCGATTTAGAAGGAAATGTCTTAGAACACATAGTATTTAATAGCGACGCAATTTCCGTGTGAATTCGTCAATGAGAGGGAGTGAGGGATGCAGTAAAGAAGGATTAGTGGATCGGAAATGAGATTGTCGCATCCCAAAAGAAAATCCTGTCGTTTCCATAGAAACATTACTCGATTTACAAGGAAATGTCTTAGAACACATAGTATTTCATAGCGACGCAATTTCCGTGTGAATTCGTCAATCAGTGGGAGTGAGGGATGCAGTAAAGAAGGATTAGTGGATCGGAAATGAGATTGTCGTATCCCAAAAGAAAATCCTGTCGTTTCCATGGAAACGTTACTCGATTTAGAAGGAAATGTCTTAGCACACATAGTACTTCATAGCGACGCAATTTCCGTGTGAATTCGTCAATGAGTGGGAGTGAGGGATGCAGTAAAGAAGGATTAGTGGATCGGAAATGAGATTGTCGTATCCCAAAAGAAAATCCTGTCGTTTCCATAGAAACGTTACTCGATATAGAAGGAAATGTCTTAGAACACATAGTATTTCATAGCGACGCAATTTCCGTGTGAATTCGTCAGTGAGTGGGAGTCAGGGATGCAGTAAAGAAGGATTAGTGGATCGGAAATGAGATTGTCGTATCCCAAAAGAAAATCCTGTCGTTTCCATAGAAACGTTACTCGATTTAGAAGGAAATGTCTCAGCACACATAGTACTTCATAGAGACGCAATTTCCGTGTGAATTCGTCTATGAGTGGGAGTGAGGGATGCAGTAAAGAAGGATTAGTGGATCGGAAATGAGATTGTCGTATCCCAAAAGAAAATCCTGTCATTTCCATAGAAACGTTACTCGATTTAGAAGGAAATGTCTTAGAACACATAGTATTTCATAGCGACGCAATTTCCGTGTGAATTCGTCAATGAGTGGGAGTGAGGGATGCAGAAAAGAAGGTTTAGCGGATCGGAAATGAGATTGTCGTATCCCAAAAGAAAATCCTGTCGTTTCCATAGAAACGTTACTCGTTTTAGAAGGAGAAGTCATAGAACCCATAGTATTTCATAGCGACGCAATTTCCGTGTGAATTCGTCAATGTGTGGGAGTGAGGGATGCAGTAAACAAGGATTAGTGGATCGGAAATGTGATTGTCGTATCCCAAAAGAAAATCCTGTCGTTTCCATAGAAACGTTACTCGATTTAGAAGGAAATGACTTAACACACATAGTATTTCATAGCGACGCAATTTCCGTTTGAATTCGTCAATGAGTGGGAGTGAGGGATGCAGTAAAGAAGGATTAGTGGATCAAAAATGAGATTGTCGTATCCCAAATGAAAATCCTGTCGTTTCCATAGAAACGTTACTCGATATAGAAGGAAATGTCTTAGAACACATAGTATTTCATAGCGACGCAATTTCCGTGTGAATTCGTCAATGAGAGGGAGTGAGGGATGCAGTAAAGAAGGATTAGTGGATCGGAAATGAGATTGTCGCATCCCAAAAGAAAATCCTGTCGTTTCCATAGAAACATTACTCGATTTACAAGGAAATGTCTTAGAACACATAGTATTTCACAGCGACGCAATTTCCGTGTGAATTCGTCAATGAGTGGGAGTGAGGGATGCAGTAAAGAAGGGTTAGTGGATCGGAAATGAGATTGTCGTATCCCAAAAGAAAATCCTGTCGTTTCCATAGAAACGTTACTCGATTTAGAAGGAAATGTCTTAGCACACATAGTACTTCATAGCGACGCAATTTCCGTGTGAATTCGTCAATGAGTGGGAGTGAGGGATGCAGTAAAGAAGGATTAGTGGATCGGAAATGAGATTGTCGTATCCCAAAAGAAAATCCTGTCGTTTCCATAGAAACGTTACTCGATATAGAAGGAAATGTCTTAGAACACATAGTATTTCATAGCGACGCAATTTCCGTGTGAATTCGTCAATGAGTGGGAGTGAGGGATGCAGTAAAGAAGGATTAGTGGATCGGAAATGAGATTGTCGTATCCCAAAAGAAAATCCTGTCGTTTCCATAGAAACGTTACTCGATTTAGAAGGAAATGTCTCAGCACACATAGTACTTCATAGAGACGCAATTTCCGTGTGAATTCGTCTATGAGTGGGAGTGAGGGATGCAGTAAAGAAGGATTAGTGGATCGGAAATGAGATTGTCGTATCCCAAAAGAAAATCCTGTCATTTCCATAGAAACGTTACTCGATTTAGAAGGAAATGTCTTAGAACACATAGTATTTCATAGCGACGCAATTTCCGTGTGAATTCGTCAATGAGTGGGAGTGAGGGATGCAGAAAAGAAGGTTTAGTGGATCGGAAATGAGATTGTCGTATCCCAAAAGAAAATCCTGTCGTTTCCATAGAAACGTTACTCGTTTTAGAAGGAGAAGTCATAGAACCCATAGTATTTCATAGCGACGCAATTTCCGTGTGAATTCCTCAATGTGTGGGATTGAGGGATGCAGTAAACAAGGATTAGTGGATCGGAAATGTGATTGTCGTATCCCAAAAGGAAATCCTGTCGTTTCCATAGAAACGTTACTCGATTTAGAAGGAAATGTCTTAACACACATAGTATTTCATAGCGACGCAATTTCCGTGTGAATTCGTCAATGAGTGGGAGTGAGGGATGAAGTAAAGAAGGTTTAGTGGATCGGAAATGAGATTGTCGTATCCCATAAGAAAAACCTGTCGTTTCCATAGAAACGTTACTCGATTTAGAAGGAAATGTCTTAGAACACATAGTATTTCATAGCGACGCAATTTCCGTGTGAATTCGTCAATGTGTGGGAGTGAGGGATGCAGTAAAGAAGGATTAGTGGATCGGAAATGTGATTGTCGTATCCCAAAATAAAATAGTGTCGTTTCCATAGAATCGTTACTCGATATAGAAGGAAATGTCTTAGAACACATGGTATTTCATAGCGACGCAATTTCCGTGTCAATTCGTCAATGAGTGGGAGTGAGGGATGCAGTAAAGAAGGATTAGTGGATCGGAAATGAGATTGTCGTATCCCAAAAGAAAATCCTGTCGTTTCCATAGAAACGTTACTCGATTTGGAAGGAGAAGTCATAGAACCCATAGTATTTCATAGCGACGCAATTTCCGTGTGAATTCGTCAATGTGTGGGAGTGAGGGATGCAGTAAAGAAGGATTAGTGGATCTGAAATGAGATTGTCATATCCCAAAGGAAAATCCTGTCGTTTCCACAGAAACGTTACTCGATATAGAAGGAGAAGTCATTGAACCCATAATATTTCATAGCGACGCAGTTTCCGTGTGAATTCGTCAATGTGTGGGAGTGAGGGATGCAGTAAAGAACGATTAGTGGATCGGAAATGAGATTGTCGTATCCCAAAAGAAAATCCTGTCGTTTCCATAGAAACGTTACTCGATATAGAAGGAAATGTCTTAGAACACATAGTATTACATAGCGACGCAATTTCCGTGTGAATTCGTCAATGAGTGGGAGTGAGGGATGCAGTAAAGAAGGATTAGTGGATCGGAAATGAGATTGTCGTATCCCAACAGAAAATCCTGTCGTTTCCAGAGAAACGTTACTCGATTTAGAAGGAAATGTCTCAGCACACATAGTACTTCATAGAGACGCAATTTCCGTGTGAATTCGTCTATGAGTGGGAGTGAGGGATGCAGTAAAGAAGGATTAGTGGATCGGAAATGAGATTGTCGTATCCCAAAAGAAAATCCTGTCATTTCCATAGAAACGTTACTCGATTTAGAAGGAAATGTCTTAGAACACATAGTATTTCATAGCGACGCAATTTCCGTGTGAATTCGTCAATGAGTGGGAGTGAGGGATGCAGAAAAGAAGGTTTAGTGGATCGGAAATGAGATTGTCGTATCCCAAAAGAAAATCCTGTCGTTTCCATAGAAACGTTACTCGTTTTAGAAGGAGAAGTCATAGAACCCATAGTATTTCATAGCGACGCAATTTCCGTGTGAATTCGTCAATGTGTGGGATTGAGGGATGCAGTAAACAAGGATTAGTGGATCGGAAATGTGATTGTCGTATCCCAAAAGAAAATCCTGTCGTTTCCATAGAAACGTTACTCGATTTAGAAGGAAATGTCTTAACACACATAGTATTTCATAGCGACGCAATTTCCGTTTGAATTCGTCAATGAGTGGGAGTGAGGGATGCAGTAAAGAACGATTAGTGGATCGGAAATGAGATTGTCATATCCCAAAAGAAAATCCTGTCGTTTCCATAGAAACGTTACTCGATTTAGAAATAAATGTCTTAGAACACATAGTATTTAATCGCGACGAAAATTCCGTGTGAATTCGTCAATGTTGGGAGTGAGGGATGCAGTAAAGAAGGATTAGTGGATCGGAAATGTGATTGTCGTATCCCAAAAGAAAATCCTGTTGTTTCCATAGAAACGTTACTCGATTTAGAAGGAAATGTCTTAGAACACATAGTATTTCATAGCGACGCAATTTCCGTGTGAATTCGTCAATGTGTGGGAATGAGGGATGCAGTAAAGAAGGAATAGTTGATCAGAAATGTGATTGTCGTATCCCAAAAGAAAATCCTGTCGTTTCCATAGCAACGTTACTCGATTTAGAAGGAAATGACTTAGAACACATAGTATTTCATAGCGACGCAATTTCCGTGTGAATTCGTCAATGAGAGGGAGTGAGGGATGCAGTAAAGAAGGATTAGTGGATCGGAAATGAGATTGTCGCATCCCAAAAGGAAATCCTGTCGTTTCCATAGAAACATTACTCGATTTACAAGGAAATGTCTTAGAACACATAGTATTTCATAGCGACGCAATTTCCGTGTGAATTCGTCAATGAGTGGGAGTGAGGGATGAAGTAAAGAAGGATTAGTGGATCGGAAATGAGATTGTCGTATCCCAAAAGAAAATCCTGTCGTTTCCATAGAAACATTACTCGATTTAGAAGGAAATGTCTTAGCACACATAGTACTTCATAGCGACGCAATTTCCGTGTGAATTCGTCAATGAGTGGGAGTGAGGGATGCAGTAAAGAAGGATTAGTGGATCGGAAATGAGAGTGTCGTATCCCAAAAGAAAATCCTGTCGTTTCCATAGAAACGTTACTCGTATTAGAAGTATATGTCTTAGAACACATAGTATTTCATAGCGACGCAATTTCCGTGTGAATTCGTCAATGAGTGGGAGTGAGGGATGCAGTAAAGAAGGATTAGTGGATCGGAAATGAGATTGTCGAATCCCAAAAGAAAATCCTGTCGTTTCCATAGAAACGTTACTCGATTTAGAAGGATAAGTCATAGAACCCATCGTATTTCATAGCGACGCAATTTCCGTGTGAATTCGCCAATGTGTGGGAGTGAGGGATGCAGTAAAGAAGGATTAGTGGATCGGAAATGAGATTGTCGTATCCCAAAAGCTTATCATGTCGTTTCCATAGAAACGTTACTCGATTTAGAAGGAGAAGTCATAGAACCCATAGTATTTCATAGCGACGCAATTTCCGTGTGTATTCTTCATTGAGTGGGAGTGAGGGATGCAGTAAAGAAGGATAAGTGGATCGGAAATGAGATTGTCGTATCCCAAAAGAAAATCCTGTCGTTTACATAGAAAAGTTACTCGATTTAGATGGAAATGTCTTAGAACACATAGTATTTCATAGAGACGCAATTTACGTGTGAATTCGTCAATGTGTGGGAGTTAGGGATGCAGTAAAGACGGATTAGTGGAACGGAAATGAGATTGTCGTATCCCAAAAGAAAATCCTGTCGTTTCCATAGAAACGTTACTGGATTTAGAAGGAGAAGTTATAGAACCCATAGTAATTCATAGCGACGCATTTTCCGTGTGAATTCGTCAATGAGTGGGAGTGAGGGATGCAGTAAGGAAGGATTAGTGGATCGGAAATGAGATTGTCCTATCCCAAAAGAAAATCCTGTCGTTTCCATAGAAACGTTACTCGATTTAGAAGGAGAAGTCATAGAACCCATCGTATTTCATAACGACGCAATTTCCGTGTGAATTCGCCAATGTGTGGGAGTGAGGGATGCAGTAAAGAAGGATTAGTGGATCGGAAATGAGATTGTCGTATCCCTAGAGAAAATCCTGTCGTTTCCTTAGAATCGTTATTCGATTTAGAAGGAGAAGTCATAGAACCCATCGTATGTCATAGCGACGCAATTTCCGTGTGAATTCGCCAATGTGTGGGAGTGAGGGATGCAGTAAAGAAGGAATAGTGGATCGGAAATGAGATTGTCGTATCCCAAAAGCTAACCATGTCGTTTCCATAGAAACGTTACTCGATTTAGAAGGAGAAGTCATGGAACCCATAGTATTTCATAGCGACGCAATTTCCGTGTGTATTCGTCATTGAGTGGGAGTGAGGGATGCAGTAAAAAAGGATTAGTGGATCGGAAATGTGATTGTCGTATCCAAAAAGAAAATCCTGTCATTTCCATAGAAACGTTACTCGATTTAGAAGGAAATGTCTTAGAACACATAGTATTTCATAGCGACGCAATTTCCGTGTGAATTCGTCGATGAGTGGGAGTGAGGGATGCAGTAAAGAAGGATTAGTAGATCGGAAATTAGATTGTCGTATCCCAAAAGAAAATCCTGTCGTTTTCATAGAAACGTTACTCGATTTACAAGGAAATGTCTTAGAACACATAGTATTTCATAGCGACGCAATTTCCCTGTGAATTCGTCAATGAGTGGGAGTGAGGGATGCAGTAAAGAAGGATTAGTGGATCGGAAATGAGTTTGTCGTATCCCAAAAGAAAATCCTGTCGTTACCATAGAAACGTTATTCTATTTAGAAGGAGAAGTCATAGAACACATAGTATTTCATAGCGACGCAATTTCCGTGTGAATTCGTCAATGTGTGGGAGTGAGGGACGCAGTAAAGAAGGATTATTGGATCTGAAATGTGATTGTCCTATCCCAAAAGAAAATCGAGTCGTTTCCATAGAAACGTTACTCGATTTAGAAGGAGAAGTCATAGAACCCATAGTATTTCATAGCGACGCAATTTCCGTGTGAATTCGTCAATGAGTGGGAGTGAGGGATGCAGTAAAATAGGATTAGTGGATCGGAAATGTGATTGTCGTATCCCAAAAGAAAATCCTGTCGTTTCCATAGAAACGTTACTCGATTTAGAAGGAGAAGTGATAGAACCCATAGTATTTCATAGCGACGCAATTTCCGTGTGAATTCGTCAATGAGTGGGAGTGAGGGATGCAGTAAAGAAGGATAAGTGGATCGGAAATGAGATTGACCTATCCCAAAAGAAAATCCTGTCGTTTCCATCGAAACGTTATCGATTTAGAAGGAAATGTCTTAGAACACATAGTATTTCATAGCGACGTAATTTCCGTGTGAATTCGTCATTGAGTGGGAGTGAGGGATGCAGTAAAGAAGGATTAGTGGATCGGAAATGAGATTGTCGTATCCCAAAAGAAAATCCTATGGTTTCCATAGAAACGTTACTCGATATAGAAGGAAAATGTCTTAGAACAAATAGTATTTCATAGCGACGCAATTTCCGTTTGAATTCGTCAATGTGTGGGAGTGAGGGATGCAGTAAAGAAGGATTAGTGGATCGGAAATGTGATTGTCTTATCCCAAAAGAAAATACTGTCGTTTCCATAGAAACGTTACTCGATTTAGAAGGAAATGTCTTGGAACACATAGTATTTCATAGCGACGCAATTTCCGTGTGAATTCGTCAATGAGTGGGAGTGAGGGATGCAGTAAAGAAGGATTAGTGGATCGGAAATAAGATTGTCATATCCCAAAAGAAAATCCTGTCGTTTCCATAGACACGTTACTCGATTTAGAAGGAGAAGTCATAGAACACATAGTATTTCATACCGACGCAATTTCCGTGTGAATTCGTCAATGTGTGGGAGTGAGGGATGCAGTATAGAAGGATTAGTGGATCGGAAACGAGATTGTCGTATCCCAAAAGAAAATCCTGTCGTTTCCATAGAAACGACACTCGATTTAGAAGGAGAAGTAATAGAACCTATAGTATTTCATAGCGACGCATTTTCCGTGTGAATTCGTCAATGAGTGGGAGTGAGGGATACAGTAAAGAAGGATTAGTGGATCGGAAATGAGATTGTCGTAATCCAGAAGAAAATCCTGTCGTTTCCATAGAAACGTTACTCGATTTAGATGGAGAAGTCATAGAACACATAGTATTTCATACCGACGCTATTTCCGTGTGAATTCGTCAATGTGTGGGAGTGAGGGATGCAGTATACAAGGATTAGTGGATCGGAAATTAGACTGTCGTATCCCAAAAGAAAATCCTGTCGTTTCCATAGAAACGGTACTCGATTTAGAGGGAAATGTCTTAGAACACATAGTATTTCATAGCGACGCAATTTCCGTGTGAATTCGTCAATGTGTGGGAGTGAGGGATGCAGTAAAGAATTATTAGTGGATCGGAAATGTGATTGTCGTATCACAAAAGAAAATCCTGTCGTTTCCATAGAAACGTTACCCGATTTAGAAGGAAATGTCTTAGAACACATAGTATTTCATAGCGACGCAATTTCCGTGTGAATCCGTCAACGAGTGGGAATGAGGGATGCAGTAAGGAAAGGTTAGTGGATCGGAAATGAGATTGTCGTATCCCAAAAGAAAATCCTATCGTTTCCATAGAAACGTTACTCGATTTAGAAGGAGAAGTCATAGAACCCATAGTATTTCATAGCGACGCAATTTCCGTGTGAATTCGTCAATGAGTGGGCGTGAGGGATGCAGTAAAGAAGGATTAGTGGATCGGAAATGAGATTGTCGTATCCCATAAGAAAATCCTGTCGTTTCCATAGAAACGTTACTCGATTTAGAAAGAAATGTCTTAGAACAAATAGTATTTCATAGCGACGCAATTTCTGTGTGAATTCGTCAATGTGTGGGAGTGAGGGATGCAGTAAAGATGGATTAGTGGATCGGAAATGTGATTGTCGTATCCCAAAAGAAAACACTATCGTTTCCATAGAAACGTTACTCGATTTAGAAGGAAATGTCTTAGAACATATAGTATTTCACAGCGACGCAATTTCTGTGTGAATTCGTCAATGTGTGGGAGTGAGGGATGCAGTGAAGAAGGATTAGTGGATCGGAAATGTGATTGTCGTATCCCAAAAGAAAACACTATCGTTTCCATAGAAACGTTACTCGATTTAGAAGGAAATGTCTTAGAACACATAGTATTTCATAGCGACGCAATTTCCGTGTGAATTCGTCGATGAGTGGGAGTGAGGGATGCAGTAAAGAAGGATTAGTAGATCGGAAATTAGATTGTCGTATCCCAAAAGAAAATCCTGTCGTTTTCATAGAAACGTTACTCGATTTACAAGGAAATGTCTTAGAACACATAGTATTTCATAGCGACGCAATTTCCCTGTGAATTCGTCAATGAGTGGGAGTGAGGGATGCAGTAAAGAAGGATTAGTGGATCGGAAATGAGTTTGTCGTATCCCAAAAGAAAATCCTGTCGTTACCATAGAAACGTTATTCTATTTAGAAGGAGAAGTCATAGAACACATAGTATTTCATAGCGACGCAATTTCCGTGTGAATTCGTCAATGTGTGGGAGTGAGGGACGCAGTAAAGAAGGATTATTGGATCTGAAATGTGATTGTCCTATCCCAAAAGAAAATCGAGTCGTTTCCATAGAAACGTTACTCGATTTAGAAGGAGAAGTCATAGAACCCATAGTATTTCATAGCGACGCAATTTCCGTGTGAATTCGTCAATGAGTGGGAGTGAGGGATGCAGTAAAATAGGATTAGTGGATCGGAAATGTGATTGTCGTATCCCAAAAGAAAATCCTGTCGTTTCCATAGAAACGTTACTCGATTTAGAAGGAGAAGTGATAGAACCCATAGTATTTCATAGCGACGCAATTTCCGTGTGAATTCGTCAATGAGTGGGAGTGAGGGATGCAGTAAAGAAGGATAAGTGGATCGGAAATGAGATTGACCTATCCCAAAAGAAAATCCTGTCGTTTCCATCGAAACGTTATCGATTTAGAAGGAAATGTCTTAGAACACATAGTATTTCATAGCGACGTAATTTCCGTGTGAATTCGTCATTGAGTGGGAGTGAGGGATGCAGTAAAGAAGGATTAGTGGATCGGAAATGAGATTGTCGTATCCCAAAAGAAAATCCTATGGTTTCCATAGAAACGTTACTCGATATAGAAGGAAAATGTCTTAGAACAAATAGTATTTCATAGCGACGCAATTTCCGTTTGAATTCGTCAATGTGTGGGAGTGAGGGATGCAGTAAAGAAGGATTAGTGGATCGGAAATGTGATTGTCTTATCCCAAAAGAAAATACTGTCGTTTCCATAGAAACGTTACTCGATTTAGAAGGAAATGTCTTGGAACACATAGTATTTCATAGCGACGCAATTTCCGTGTGAATTCGTCAATGAGTGGGAGTGAGGGATGCAGTAAAGAAGGATTAGTGGATCGGAAATAAGATTGTCATATCCCAAAAGAAAATCCTGTCGTTTCCATAGACACGTTACTCGATTTAGAAGGAGAAGTCATAGAACACATAGTATTTCATACCGACGCAATTTCCGTGTGAATTCGTCAATGTGTGGGAGTGAGGGATGCAGTATAGAAGGATTAGTGGATCGGAAACGAGATTGTCGTATCCCAAAAGAAAATCCTGTCGTTTCCATAGAAACGACACTCGATTTAGAAGGAGAAGTAATAGAACCTATAGTATTTCATAGCGACGCATTTTCCGTGTGAATTCGTCAATGAGTGGGAGTGAGGGATACAGTAAAGAAGGATTAGTGGATCGGAAATGAGATTGTCGTAATCCAGAAGAAAATCCTGTCGTTTCCATAGAAACGTTACTCGATTTAGATGGAGAAGTCATAGAACACATAGTATTTCATACCGACGCTATTTCCGTGTGAATTCGTCAATGTGTGGGAGTGAGGGATGCAGTATACAAGGATTAGTGGATCGGAAATTAGACTGTCGTATCCCAAAAGAAAATCCTGTCGTTTCCATAGAAACGGTACTCGATTTAGAGGGAAATGTCTTAGAACACATAGTATTTCATAGCGACGCAATTTCCGTGTGAATTCGTCAATGTGTGGGAGTGAGGGATGCAGTAAAGAATTATTAGTGGATCGGAAATGTGATTGTCGTATCACAAAAGAAAATCCTGTCGTTTCCATAGAAACGTTACCCGATTTAGAAGGAAATGTCTTAGAACACATAGTATTTCATAGCGACGCAATTTCCGTGTGAATCCGTCAACGAGTGGGAATGAGGGATGCAGTAAGGAAAGGTTAGTGGATCGGAAATGAGATTGTCGTATCCCAAAAGAAAATCCTATCGTTTCCATAGAAACGTTACTCGATTTAGAAGGAGAAGTCATAGAACCCATAGTATTTCATAGCGACGCAATTTCCGTGTGAATTCGTCAATGAGTGGGCGTGAGGGATGCAGTAAAGAAGGATTAGTGGATCGGAAATGAGATTGTCGTATCCCATAAGAAAATCCTGTCGTTTCCATAGAAACGTTACTCGATTTAGAAAGAAATGTCTTAGAACAAATAGTATTTCATAGCGACGCAATTTCTGTGTGAATTCGTCAATGTGTGGGAGTGAGGGATGCAGTAAAGATGGATTAGTGGATCGGAAATGTGATTGTCGTATCCCAAAAGAAAACACTATCGTTTCCATAGAAACGTTACTCGATTTAGAAGGAAATGTCTTAGAACATATAGTATTTCACAGCGACGCAATTTCTGTGTGAATTCGTCAATGTGTGGGAGTGAGGGATGCAGTGAAGAAGGATTAGTGGATCGGAAATGTGATTGTCGTATCCCAAAAGAAAACACTATCGTTTCCATAGAAACGTTACTCGATTTAGAAGGAAATGTCTTAGAACATATAGTATTTCACAGCGACGCAATTTCCGTGTAATTTCGTCAATGAGTGGGAGTGAGGGATGCAGTAAAGATGGATTAGTGGATCAGAAATGAGATTGTCGTTTCCCAAAAGAAAATCCTGTCGTTTCCATAGAAACGTTACTCGATTTAGAAGGATAAGTCATATAACCCATAGTATTTCATAGCGACGCAATTTCCGTGTGAATTCGTCAATGAGTGGGATTGAGGGATGCAGTAAAGAAGGATTAGTGGATCGGAAATGAGATTGACGTATCCCAAAAGGAAATCCTGTCGTTTCCATAGAAACGTTACTCGATTTAGAAGGAGAAGTCATAGAACCTATAGTATTTCATAGCGACGCAATTTCCGTGTGAATTCGTCAATGAGTGGGAGTGAAGGATGCAGTAAAGAAGGATTAGTGGATCGGAAATGAGATTGTCGTATCCCAAAAGAAAATCCTGTCGTTTCCATAGAAACGTTACTCGATTTAGAAGGAAATGTCTTGGAACACATAGTATTTCATAGCGACGCAATTTCCGTGTGAATTCGTCAATGCGTGGGAGTGAGGGTAGCAGTAAAGAAGGATTAGTGGATCGGAAATGAGATTGTCGTATCCCAAAAGAAAATCCTATCGGTTCCATAGAAAGGTTACTCGATATAGAAGGAAAATGTCTTAGAACAAATAGTATTTCATAGCGACGCAATTTCCGTTTGAATTCGTAATTGAGTGGGAGTGAGGGATGCAGTAAAGAAGGATTAGTGGATCGGAAATGAGACTGTCGTATCCCTAAAGAGAAACCTGTCGTTTCCATAGAAACGTTACTCGATTTAGAAGGAGAAGTCATAGAACCCATAGTATTTCATAGCGACGCAATTTCCGTGTGAATTCGTCAATGAGTTGGAGTGAGGTATGCAGTAAAGAAGGATTAGTGGATCGGAAATGAGATTGTCGTATCCCAAAAGAAAATCCTGTCGTTTCCATAGAAACGTTACTCGATTTAGAAGGAAATGTCTTGGAACACATAGTATTTCATAGCGACGCAATTTCCGTGTGAATTCGTCAATGTGTGGGAGTGAGGGATGCAGTAAAGAAGGATTAGTGGATCGGAAATCTGATTGTCGTATCCCAAAAGAAAATACTGTCGTTTCCATAGAAAAGTTACTCGATTTAGAAGGAAATGTCTTAGAACACATAGTATTTCATAGCGACGCAATTTCCGTGTGAATTCGTCAATGAGTGGGACAGAGGGATGCAGTAAAGAAGGATTAGTGGATCGGAAATGAGATTGTCGTATCCCAAAAGAAAATCCTGTCGTATCCATAGAAACGTTACTCGATTTAGAAGGAGAAGTAATAGAACCCATAGTATTTCATAGCGACGCAATTTCCGTGTGAATTCGTCAATGTGTGGGAGTGAGGGATGCAGTAAAGAAGGAATAGTGGATCGGAAATGAGATTGTCGTATCCCAAATGAAAATCCAATCGTTTCCATAGAAACTTTACTCGACTTAGAAGGAAATGTCTTAGAACACATAGTATTTCATAGCGACGCAATTTCCGTGTGAATTCGTCATTGAGTGGGAGTGAGGGATGCAGTAAGGAAGGATTAGTGGATCGGAAATGAGATTGTCCTATCCCAAAAGAAAATCCTTTCGTTTCCATCGAAACGTTATCGATTTAGAAGGAAATGTCTTAGAACACATCGTATTTCATAGCGACGTAATTTCCGTGTGAATTCGTCAATGAGTGGGACTGAGGGATGCAGTAAAGAAGGATTAGTTGATCGGAAATGAGATTGTCGTATCCCAAAAGAAAATCCTGTCGTTTCCATAGAAACGTTACTCGATTTAAAGGAGAAGTCATATAACCCATAGTATTTCATAGCGACGCAATTTCCGTGTGAATTCGTCACAGTGGGAGTGAGGGATGCAGTAAAGAAGGATTAGTGGATCGGAAATGAGATTGACGTATCCCAAAAGGAAATCCTGTCGTTTCCATAGAAACGTTACTCGATTTAGAAGGAGAAGTCGTAGAACCTATAGTATTTCATAGCGACGCAATTTCCGTGTGAATTCGTCAATGAGTGGGAGTGAAGGATGCAGTAAAGAAGGATTAGTGGATCGGAAATGAGATTGTCGTATCCCAAAAGAAAATCCTGTCGTTTCCATAGAAACGTTACTCGATTTAGGAGGAAATGTCTTGGAACACATAGTATTTCATAGCGACGCAATTTCCGTGTGAATTCGTCAATGTGTGGGAGTGAGGGTTGCAGTAAAGAAGGATTAGTGGATCGGAAATGAGATTGTCGTATCCCAAAAGAAAATCCTATCGTTTCCATAGAAAAGTTACTCGATATAGAAGGAAAATGTCTTAGAACAAATAGTATTTCATAGCGACGCAATTTCCGTTTGAATTCGTAAATGAGTGGGAGTGAGGGATGCAGTAAAGAAGGATTAGTGGATCGGAAATGAGACTGTCGTATCCCTAAAGAGAAACCTGTCGTTTCCATAGAAACGTTACTCGATTTAGAAGGAGAAGTCATAGAACCCATAGTATTTCATAGCGACGCAATTTCCGTGTGAATTCGTCAATGAGTTGGAGTGAGGGATGCAGTAAAGAAGGATTAGTGGATCGGAAATGTGATTGT
Source organism: Schistocerca cancellata (assembly GCF_023864275.1). Lineage (NCBI taxonomy): Eukaryota > Metazoa > Arthropoda > Insecta > Orthoptera > Acrididae > Schistocerca > Schistocerca cancellata. Next base: position 733,055,996 of record NC_064631.1, read on the forward strand.
CGTATCTCAAAAGAAAATGCTGTCGTTTCCATAGAAACGTTACTCGATTTAGAAGGAAATGTCTTAGAACACATAGTATTTCATAGCGACGCAATTTCCGTGTGAATTCGTCATTGAGTGGGAGTGAGGGATGCAGTAAGGAAGGATTAGTGGATCGGAAATGAGATTGTCCTATCCCAAAAGAAAATCCTGTCGTTTCCATCGAAACGTTATCGATTTAGAAGGAAATGTCTTAGAACACATCATATTTCATAGCGACGTAATATCCGTGTGAATTCGTCAATGAGTGGGACTGAGGGATGCAGTAAAGAAGGATTAGTTGATCGGAAATGAGATTGTCGTATCCCAAAAGAAAATCCTGTCGTTTCCATAGAAATGTTACTCGATTTCGAAGGAGAAGTCATAGAACCCATAGTATTTCATAGCGACGCAATTTCCGTGTGAATTCGTCAATGAGTGGGAGTGAGGGATGCAGTAAAGAAGGATTAGTGGATCGGAAATGAGATTGTCGTATCCCAAAAGAAAATCCTATCGTTTCCATAGAAACGTTACTCGATATAGAAGGAAAATGTCTTAGAACACATAGTATTTCATAGCGACGCAATTTCCGTGTGAATTCGTCAGTGAGTGGGAGTGAGGGATGCAGTAAAGAAGGATTAGTGGATCGGAAATGAGATTCTCGCATCCCAAAAGAAAATCCTGTCGTTTCCATTGATACGTTACTCGATTTAGAAGGAAATGTCATAGGACCCATAGTATTTCATAGCGACGCAATTTCCGTGTGAATTTGTCAATGAGTGGGAGTGAGGGATGCAGTAAAGAAGGATTAGTGGATCGGAAATGAGATTGTCGTATCCCAAAAGAAAATCCTGTCGTTTCCATAGAAACGTTACTCGATTTAGAAGGAAATGTCTTAGAACACATAGTATTTCATAGCGCCGCAATTTACGTGTGAATTCGTCATTGAGTGGGATTGAGGGATGCTGTAAAGAAGGATTAGTGGATCGGACATGAGATTGTCGTATCCCAAAAGAAAATCCTGTCTTTTCCATAGAAACGTTACTCGATTTAGCAGGAAATGTCTTAGAACACATAGTATTTCATAGCGACGCACTTTCCGTGTGAATTCGTTAATGAGTGTGAGTGAGGGATGCAGTAAAGAAGGATTAGTGGATCGGAAATGATATTGTCGTATCCCAAAAGAAAATCCTTTTGTTTCCATAGAAACGTTACTCGATTTAGAAGTAAATGACATAGAACCCATAGTATCTCATAGCGACGCAATTTCCGTGTGAATTCGTCAATGAGTGGGAGTGAGGGATGCAGTAAAGAAGGATTAGTGGATCGGAAATGAGATTGTCGTATCCCAAAAGAAAATCCTGTCGTTTCCATTGAAACGTTACTCGATTTAGAAGGAAATGTCATAGGACCCATAGTATTTCATAGCGACGCAATTTCCGTGTGAATTTGTCAATGAGTGGGAGTGAGGGATGCAGTAAAGAAGGATTAGTGGATCGGAAATGTGATTGTCGTACCACAAAAGAAAATCCTGTCGTTTCCATAGAAACGTAACTCGATTTAGAAGGAAATGTCTTAGAACACATAGTATTTCATAGCGACGCAATTTCCGTGTGAATTCGTCAATGAGTGGGAGTGAAGGATGCAGTAAAGAAGGATTAGTGGATCGGGAATGTGTTTCTCGTACCCCAAAAGAAAATCCTGTCGTTTCCATAGAAACGTTACTCGATTTAGAAGGAAATGTCTTAGAACACATAGTATTTCATAGCGACGCAATTTCCGTGTGAATTCGTCAATGAGTGGGAGTGAGGGATGCAGTAAAGAAGGATTAGTGGATCGGAAATGAGATTGTCGTATCCCAAAAGAAAATCCTGTCTTTTTTCAATAGAAACGTTACTCGATTTAGAAGGAGAAGTCATAGAACACATGGTATTTCATAGCGACGCAATTTCCGTGTGAATTCGTCAGTGAGTGGGAGTGAGGGATGCAGTAAAGAAGGATTAGTGGAAGGGAAATGAGATTGTCGTAATACAAAAGAAAATCCTGTCGTTTCCATAGAAACGTTACTCGATTTAGAAGGAAATGTCATAGAACACATAGTATTTCATAGCGACGCAATTTCCGTGTGAATTCGTCAATGAGTGGGAGTGAGGGATGCAGTAAAGGAGGATTAGTGGATCAGAAATGAGATTGTCGTATCCCAAAAGAAAATCCTGTCGTTTCCATAGAAACGCTACTCGATTTAGCAGGAAATGTCTTAGAACATATAGTATTTCATAGCGACGCAATTTCCGTGTGAATTCGTCAGTGAGTGGGAGCGAGAGATGCAGTAAAGAAGGATTAGTGGATCGGAAATGAGATTGTCGTATCCCAAAAGAAAATCCTGTCGTTTCCATATAAACGTTACTCGATTTAGAAGGAAATGTCATAGGACCCATAGTATTTCATAGCGACGCAATTTCCGTGTGAATATGTCAATGAGTGGGAGTGAGGGATGCAGTAAAGAAGGATTAGTGGATCGGAAATGAGATTGTCGTATCCCAAAAGAAAATCCTGTCGTTTCCATAGAAACGTTACTCGATTTAGAAGGAAATGTCTTAGAACACATAGTATTTCATAGCGCCACAATTTCCGTGTGAATTCGTCATTGAGTGGGATTGAGGGATGCTGTAAAGAAGGATTAGTGGACCGGAAATGAGATTGTCGTATCCCAAAAGAAAATCCTGTCGTTTCCATAGAAACGTTACTCGATTTAGCAGGAAATGTCTTAGAATACATAGTATTTCATAGCGACGCACTTTCTGTGTGAATTCGTTAATGAGTGTGAGTGAGGGATGCAGTAAAGAGGGATTAGTGGATCGGAAATGATATTGTCGTATCCCAAAAGAAAATCCTTTTGTTTCCATAGAAACGTTACTCGATTTAGAAGGAAATGACATAGAACCCATAGTATCTCATAGCGACGCAATTTCCGTGTGAATTCGTCAATGAGTGGGAGTGAGGGATGCAGTAAAGAAGGATTAGTGGATCGGAAATGAGATTGTCGTATCCCAAAAGAAAATCCTGTCGTTTCCATAGAAACGTTACTCGATTTAGAAGGAAATGCCTTAGAACACATAGTATTTCATAGCGACGCAATTTCCGTGTGAATTCGTCAATGAGTGGGAGTGAGGGATGCAGTAAAGAAGGATTAGTGGATCAGAAATGAGATTGTCGTATCCCAAAAGAAAATCCTGTCGTTTCCATAGAAACGTTACTCGATTTAGCAGGAAATGTCTTAGAACACATAGTATTTCATAGCGGCGCAATTTCCGTGTGAATTCGTCAATGAGTGGGAGTGAGGGATGCAGTAAAGAAGGATTAGTGGATCGGAAATGAGATTGTCGTATCTCAAAAGAAAATCCTGTTGTTTCCATAGAAACGTTACTCGATTTAGAAGGAAATGTCATAGGACCCATAGTATTTCATAGCGACGCAATTTCCGTGTGAATTTGTCAATGAGTGGGAGTGAGGGATGCAGTAAAGTAGGATTAGTGGATCGGAAATGAGATTGTCGTATCCCAAAAGAAAATCCTGTCGTTTCCATAGAAACGTTACTCGATTTAGAAGGAAATGTCATAGGACCCATAGTATTTCATAGCGACGCAATTTCCGTGTGAATTTGTCAATGAGTGGGAGTGAGGGATGCAGTAAAGAAGGATTAGTGGATCGGAAATGGGATTGTCGTACCATAAAAAAAAATCCTGTCGTTACCATAAAAACGTAACTCGAATTAGAAGGAAATGTCTTAGAACACATAGTATTTGATAGCGACGCAATTTCCGTGTGAATTCGTCAATGTGTGGGAGTGAGGGATGCAGTAAAGAACGATTAGTGGATCGAAAATGTGATTGTCGTATCCCAAAAGAAAATCCTGTCGTTTCCATAGAAACGTTACTCGATTTAGAAGGAAATGTCTTAGAACACATAGTATTTCATAGCGACGCAATTTCCGTGTGAATTCGTCAATGAGTGGGAGTGAAGGATGCAGTAAAGAAGGATTAGTGGATCGGGATTGCGATTGTCGTACCCCAAAAGAAAATCCTGTCGATTCCATAGAAACGTTACTCGATTTAGATGGAAATGTCTTAGAACACATAGTATTTCATAGCGACGCAATTTCCGTGTGAATTCGTCAATGAGTTTGAGTGAGGGATGCAGTAAAGAAGGATTAGTGGATCGGAAATGAGATTGTCGTATCCCAAATGAAAATCCTGTCTTTTTTCAATAGAAACGTTACTCGATTTAGAAGGAGAAGTCATAGAACACATGGTATTTCATAGCGACGCAATTTCCGTGTGAATTCGTCAATGAGTGGGAGTGAGGGATGCAGTAAAGAAGGATTAGTGGATCGCAAATGAGATTGACGTATCCCAAAAGGAAATCCTGTCGTTTCCATAGAAACGTTACTCGATTTAGAAGGAGAAGTCATAGAACCTATAGTATTTCATAGCGACGCAATTTCCGTGTGAATTCGTCAATGAGTGGGAGTGAAGGATGCAGTAAAGAAGGATTAGCGGATCGGAAATAAGATTGTCGTATCCCAAAAGAAAATCCTGTCGTTTCCATAGAAACGTTACTCGATTTAGAAGGAAATGTCTTGGAACACATAGTATTTCATAGCGACGCAATTTCCGTGTGAATTCGTCAATGTGTGGGAGTGAGGGTTGCAGTAAAGAAGGATTAGTGGATCGGAAATGAGATTGTCGTATCCCAAAAGAAAATCCTATCGTTTCCATAGAAAAGTTACTCGATATAGAAGGAAAATGTCTTAGACCAAATAGTATTTCATAGCGACGCAATTTCCGTTTGAATTCGTAAATGAGTGGGAGTGAGGGATGCAGTAAAGAAGGATTAGTGGATCGGAAATGAGACTGTCGTATCCCTAAAGAGAAACCTGTCGTTTCCATAGAAACGTTACTCGATTTAGAAGGAGAAGTCATAGAACCCATAGTATTTCATAGCGACGCAATTTCCGTGTGAATTCGTCAATGAGTTGGAGTGAGGGATGCAGTAAAGAAGGATTAGTGGATCGGAAATGTGATTGTCGTATCTCAAAAGAAAATGCTGTCGTTTCCATAGAAACGTTACTCGATTTAGAAGGAAATGTCTTAGAACACATAGTATTTCATAGCGACGCAATTTCCGTGTGAATTCGTCATTGAGTGGGAGTGAGGGATGCAGTAAGGAAGGATTAGTGGATCGGAAATGAGATTGTCCTATCCCAAAAGAAAATCCTGTCGTTTCCATCGAAACGTTATCGATTTAGAAGGAAATGTCTTAGAACACATAGTATTTCATAGCGACGTAATTTCCGTGTGAATTCGTCAATGAGTGGGACTGAGGGATGCAGTAAAGAGGGATTAGTTGATCGGAAATGAGATTGTCGTATCCCAAAAGAAAATCCTGTCGTTTCCATAGAAACGTTACTCGATTTCGAAGGAGAAGTCATAGAACCCATAGTATTTCATAGCGACGCAATTTCCGTGTGAATTCGTCAATGAGTGGGAGTGAGGGATGCAGTAAAGAAGGATTAGTGGATCGGAAATGAGATTGTCGTATCCCAAAAGAAAATCCTATCGTTTCCATAGAAACGTTACTCGATATAGAAGGAAAATGTCTTAGAACACATAGTATTTCATAGCGACGCAATTTCCGTGTGAATTCGTCAGTGAGTGGGAGTGAGGGATGCAGTAAAGAAGGATTAGTGGATCGGAAATGAGATTCTCGCATCCCAAAAGATAATCCTGTCGTTTCCATAGAAACGTTACTCGATTTAGAAGGAAATGTCATAGGACCCATAGTATTTCATAGCGACGCAATTTCCGTGTGAATATGTCAATGAGTGGGAGTGAGGGATGCAGTAAAGAAGGATTAGTGGATCGGAAATGAGATTGTCGTTTCCCAAAAGAAAATCCTGTCGTTTCCATAGAAACGTTACTCGATTTAGAAGGAAATGTCTTAGAACACGTAGTATTTCATAGCGCCGCAATTTCCGTGTGAATTCGTCAATGTGTGGGAGTGAGGGTTGCAGTAAAGAAGGATTAGTGGATCGGAAATGAGATTGTCGTATCCCAAAAGAAAATCCTATCGTTTCCATAGAAAAGTTACTCGATATAGAAGGAAAATGTCTTAGACCAAATAGTATTTCATAGCGACGCAATTTCCGTTTGAATTCGTAAATGAGTGGGAGTGAGGGATGCAGTAAAGAAGGATTAGTGGATCGGAAATGAGACTGTCGTATCCCTAAAGAGAAACCTGTCGTTTCCATAGAAACGTTACTCGATTTAGAAGGAAATGTCTTAGAACACATAGTATTTCATAGCGCCGCAATTTCCGTGTGAATTCGTCATTGAGTGGGATTGAGGGATGCTGTAAAGAAGGATTAGTGGATCGGAAATGAGATTGTCGTATCCCAAAAGAAAATCCTGTCTTTTCCATAGAAACGTTACTCGATTTAGCAGGAAATGTCTTAGAACACATAGTATTTCATAGCGACGCACTTTCCGTGTGAATTCGTTAATGAGTGTGAGTGAGGGATGCAGTAAAGAAGGATTAGTGGATCGGAAATGATATTGTCGTATCCCAAAAGAAAATCCTTTTGTTTCCATAGAAACGTTACTCGATTTAGAAGTAAACGACATAGAACCCATAGTATCTCATAGCGACGCAATTTCCGTGTGAATTCGTCAATGAGTGGGAGTGAGGGATGCAGTAAAGAAGGATTAGTGGATCGGAAATGAGATTGTCGTATCCCAAAAGAAAATCCTGTCTTCTTTCAATAGAAACGTTACTCGATTTAGAAGGAGAAGTCATAGAACACATGGTATTTCATAGCGACGCAATTTCCGTGTGAATTCGTCAATGAGTGGGAGTGAGGGATGCAGTAAAGAAGGATTAGTGGAAGGGAAATGAGATTGTCGTATACCAAAAGAAAATCCTGTCGTTTCCATAGAAACGTTACTCGATTTAGAAGGAAATGTCATAGAACACATAGTATTTCATAGCGACGCAATTTCCGTGTGAATTCGTCAATGAGTGGGAGTGAGGGATGCAGTAAAGGAGGATTAGTGGATCAGAAATGAGATTGTCGTATCCCAAAAGAAAATCCTGTCGTTTCCATAGAAACGCTACTCGATTTAGCAGGAAATGTCTTAGAACACATATTATTTCATAGCGACGCAATTTCCGTGTGAATTCGACAGTGAGTGGGAGTGAGAGATGCAGTAAAGAAGGATTAGTGGATCGGAAATGAGATTGTCGTATCCCAAAAGAAAATCCTGTCGTTTCCATATAAACGTTACTCGATTTAGAAGGAAATGTCATAGGACCCATAGTATTTCATAGCGACGCAATTTCCGTGTGAATATGTCAATGAGTGGGAGTGAGGGATGCAGTAAAGAAGGATTAGTGGATCGGAAATGAGATTGTCGTTTCCCAAAAGAAAATCCTGTCGTTTCCATAGAAACGTTACTCGATTTAGAAGGAAATGTCTTAGAACACGTAGTATTTCATAGCGCCGCAATTTCCGTGTGAATTCGTCATTGAGTGGGATTGAGGGATGCTGTAAAGAAGGATTAGTGGACCGGAAATGAGATTGTCGTAACCCAAAAGAAAATCCTGTCGTTTCCATAGAAACGTTACTCGATTTAGCAGGAAATGTCTTAGAATACATAGTATTTCATAGCGACGCAATTTCCGTGTGAATTCGTCAATGAGTGGGAGTGAGGGATGCAGTAAAGGAGGATTAGTGGATCAGAAATGAGATTGTCGTATCCCAAAAGAAAATCCTGTCGTTTCCATAGAAACGCTACTCGATTTAGCAGGAAATGTCTTAGAACACATAGTATTTCATAGCGACGCAATTTCCGTGTGAATTCGTCAGTGAGTGGGAGTGAGGGATGCAGTAAAGAAGGATTAGTGGATCGGAAATGAGATTGTCGTATCCCAAAAGAAAATCCTGTCGTTTCCATATAAACGTTACTCGATTTAGAAGGAAATGTCATAGGACCCATAGTATTTCATAGCGATGCAATTTCCGTGTGAATATGTCAATGAGTGGGAGTGAGGGATGCAGTAAAGAAGGATTAGTGGATCGGAAATGAGATTGTCGTATCCCAAAAGAAAATCCTGTCGTTTCCATAGAAACGTTACTCGATTTAGAAGGAAATGTCTTAGAACACATAGTATTTCATAGCGCCGCAATTTCCGTGTGAATTCGTCATTGAGTGGGATTGAGGGATGCTGTAAAGAAGGATTAGTGGACCGGAAATGAGATTGTCGTATCCCAAAAGAAAATCCTGTCGTTTCCATATAAACGTTACTCGATTTAGAAGGAAATGTCATAGGACCCATACTATTTCATAGCGACGCAATTTACGTGTGAATATGTCAATGAGTGGGAGTGAAGGATGCAGTAAAGAAGGATTAGTGGATCGGGAATGTGTTTCTCGTACCCCAAAAGAAAATCCTGTCGTTTCCATAGAAACGTTACTCGATTTAGAAGGAAATGTCATAGGACCCATAGTATTTCATAGCGACGCAATTTCCGTGTGAATTTGTCAATGAGTGGGAGTGAGGGATGCAGTAAAGAAGGATTAGTGGATCGGAAATGTGATTGTCTTACCATAAAAAAAAATCCTGTCGTTTCCATAGAAACGTAACTCGATTTAGAAGGAAATGTCTTAGAACACATAGTATTTCATAGCGACGCAATTTCCGTGTGAATTCGTCAATGTGTGGGAGTGAGGGATGCAGTAAAGAACGATTAGTGGATCGGAAATGTGATTGTCGTATCCCAAAAGAAAATCCTGTCGTTTCCATAGAAACGTTACTCGATTTAGAAGGAAATGTCTTAGAACACATAGTATTTCATAGCGACGCAATTTCCGTGTGAATTCGTCAATGAGTGGGAGTGAAGGATGCAGTAAAGAAGGATTAGTGGATCGGGAATGCGATTGTCGTACCCCAAAAGAAAATCCTGTCGATTCCATAGAAACGTTACTCGATTTAGATGGAAATGTCTTAGAACACATAGTATTTCATAGCGACGCAATTTCCGTGAATTCGTCAATGAGTTTGAGTGAGGGTTGCAGTAAAGAAGGATTAGTGGATCGGAAATGAGATTGTCGTATCCCAAATGAAAATCCTGTCTTTTTTCAATAGAAACGTTACTCGATTTAGTAGGAGAAGTCATAGAACACATGGTATTTCATAGCGACGCAATTTCCGTGTGAATTCGTCAATGAGTGGGAGTGAGGGATGCAGTAAAGAAGGATTAGTGGAACGGAAATGAGATTGTCGTATACCAAAAGAAAATCATGTCGTTTCCATAGAGACGTTACTCGATTTAGAAGGAAAAGTCATAGAACACATAGTATTTCATTGCGACGCAATTTCCGTGTGAATTCGTCAAAGAGTGGGAATGAGGGATGCAGTGAAGAAGGATTAGTGGATCGGAAATGTGATTGTCGTATCCCAAAAGAAAATCCTGTCGTTTCCATAGAAACGTTACTCGATTTAGAAGGAAATGTCTTAGAACACATAGTATTTCATAGCGACGCAATTTCCGTGTGAATTCGTCAGTGAGTGTGAGTGAGGGATGCAGTAAAGAAGGATTAGTGGATCGGAAATGAGATTGTCGTATCCCAAAAGAAAATCCTGTCGATTCCATAGAAACGTTACTCGATTTAGAAGGAGAAGTCATAGAACACATGGTATTTCATGGCGACGCAATTTCCGTGTGAATTCGTCAATGAGTGGGAGTGAGGGATGCAGTAAAGAAGGATTAGTGAATCGAAATGTGATTGTCGTATCCCAAAAGAAAATCCTGTCGTTTCCATAGAAACGTTACTCGATTTAGAATTAAATGTCTTAGAACACATAGTATTTCATAGCGACGCAATTTCCGTGTGAATTCGTCAATGAGTCGGAGTGAGGGATGCAGTAAAGAAGGATTAGTGGATCGGAAATGAGATTGTCATATCCCAAAAGAAAATCCTGTCGTTTCCATAGAAACGTTACTCGATTTAGAAGGAGAAGTCATAGAACACATAGTATTTCATAGCGACGCAATTTCCGTGTGAATTCGTCAATGAGTGGGAGTGAGGGATGCAGTAAAGATGGATAAGTGGATCAGAAATGTGACAGTCGTATCCCAAAAGAAAATCCTGTCGTTTCCATAGAAACGTTACTCATTTTAGAAGGAAATGTCTTAGAACACATAGTATTTCATAGCGACGCAAATTCCGTGTGAATTCGTCAATGAGTGGGAGTGAGGGATGGAGTAAGGAAGGATTAGTGGATCGGAAACGACATTGTCGTATCCCAATAGAAAATCCTGTCGTTTCCATAGAAACGTTACTCGATTTAGAAGGAGAAGTCATAGAACACATAGTATTTCATAGCGACGCAATTTCCGTGTGAATTCGTCAATGAGTTGGAGTGAGGGATGCAGTAGAGGAGGATTAGTGGATCGGAAATGAGATTGTCGTATCCCAAAAGAAAATCCTGTCGTTTCCATAGAAACGTTACTCGATTGAGAAGGAAATGTCTTAGAACACATAGTATTTCATAGCGACGCAATTTCCGTGTGAATTCGTCATTGAGTGGGAGTGAGGGATGCAGTGAAGAAGGATTAATTGATCGGAAATGAGATTGTCGTATCCCAAAAGAAAATCCTATCGTTTCCATAGAAAGGTTTCTCGATTTAGAAGGAGAAACCATTGAACACATAGTATTTCATACCGACGCAATTTCCGTATGAATTCGTCAATGAGTGGGAGTGAGGGATGCAGTAAAGAAGGATTAGTAGATCGGAAATGTGATTGTCGTATCCCAAAAGAAAATCCTGTCGTTTCCATAGAAACGTTACTCGAGTTAGAAGGAAATGTCTTAGAACACATAGTATTTCATAGCGACGCAATTTCCGTGTGTATTCGTCAATGAGTGGGAGTGAGGGATGCAGTAAAGAAGGATTAGTGGATCGGAAATGAGATTGTCGTATCCCAGAAGAAAATCCTGTCGTTTCCATAGAAACGGTACTCGATTTAGAAGGAGAAGTCATAGAACACATAGTATTTCATAGCGACGCAATTTCCGTGTGAATTCGTCAATGAGTGGGAGTGAGGGATGCAGTAAGGAAGGATTAGTGGATCGGAAATGAGATTGTCGTTTCCCAAAAGAAAATCCTGCCGTTTCCATAGAAACGTTACTCGATTTAGAAGGAGAAGTCATAGAACCCATAGTATTTCATAGCGACGCAATTTCCGTGTGAATTCGTCAACGAGTGGGAGTGAGGGATGCAGTAAGGAAGGATTAGTGGATCGGAAATGAGATTGTCGTATCCCAAAAGAAAATCCTGCCGTTTCCATAGGAACGTTACTCGATTTAGAAGGAGAAGTCATAGAACCCATAGTATTTCATAGCGACGCAATTTCCGTGTGAATTCGTCAATGAGTGGGCGTGAGGGATGCAGTAAAGAAGGATTAGTGGATCGGAAATGAGATTGTCGTATCCCAAAAGAAAATCCTGTCGTTTCCATAGAAACGTTACTCGATTTAGAAGGAAATGTCTTAGAACACATAGTATTTCATAGCGACGCAATTTCCGTGTGAATTCGTCAGTGAGTGGGAGTGAGAGATGCAGTAAAGAAGGATTAGTGGATCGGAAATGAGATTGTCGTATCCCAAAAGAAAATCCTGTCGTTTCCATATAAACGTTACTCGATTTAGAAGGATATGTCATAGGACCCATAGTATTTCATAGCGATGCAATTTCCGTGTGAATATGTCAATGAGTGGGAGTGAGGGATGCAGTAAAGAAGGATTAGTGGATCGGAAATGAGATTGTCGTATCCCAAAAGAAAATCCTGTCGTTTCCATAGAAACGTTACTCGATTTAGAAGGAAATGTCTTAGAACACATAGTATTTCATAGCGCCGCAATTTCCGTGTGAATTCGTCATTGAGTGGGATTGAGGGATGCTGTAAAGAAGGATTAGTGGACCGGAAATGAGATTGTCGTATCCCAAAAGAAAATCCTGTCGTTTCCATATAAACGTTACTCGATTTAGAAGGAAATGTCATAGAACCCATAGTATTTCATAGCGACGCTATTTCCGTGTGAATATGTCAATGAGTGGGAGTGAAGGATGCAGTAAAGAAGGATTAGTGGATCGGGAATGTGTTTCTCGTACCCCAAAAGAAAATCCTGTCGTTTCCATAGAAACGTTACTCGATTTAGAAGGAAATGTCATAGCACCCATAGTATTTCATAGCGACGCAATTTCCGTGTGAATTTGTCAATGAGTGGGAGTGAGGGATGCAGTAAAGAAGGATTAGTGGATCGGAAATGTGATTGTCATACCATAAAAAAAAATCCTGTCGTTTCCATAGAAACGTAACTCGATTTAGAAGGAAATGTCTTAGAACACATAGTATTTCATAGCGACGCAATTTCCGTGTGAATTCGTCAATGTGTGGGAGTGAGGGATGCAGTAAAGAACGATTAGTGGATCGGAAATGTGATTGTCGTATCCCAAAAGAAAATCCTGTCGTTTCCATAGAAACGTTACTCGATTTAGAAGGAAATGTCTTAGAACACATAGTATTTCATAGCGACGCAATTTCCGTGTGAATTCGTCAATGAGTGGGAGTGAAGGATGCAGTAAAGAAGGATTAGTGGATCGGGAATGCGATTGTCGTACCCCAAAAGAAAATCCTGTCGATTCCATAGAAACGTTACTCGATTTAGATGGAAATGTCTTAGAACACATAGTATTTCATAGCGACGCAATTTCCGTGTGAATTCGTCAATGCGTTTGAGTGAGGGTTGCAGTAAAGAAGGATTAGTGGATCGGAAATGCGATTGTCGTATCCCAAATGAAAATCCTGTCTTTTTTCAATAGAAACGTTACTCGATTTAGTAGGAGAAGTCATAGAACACATGGTATTTCATAGCGACGCAATTTCCGTGTGAATTCGTCAATGAGTGGGAGTGAGGGATGCAGTAAAGAAGGATTAGCGGAACGGAAATGAGATTGTCGTATACCAAAAGAAAATCATGTCGTTTCCATAGAGACGTTACTCGATTTAGAAGGAAAAGTCATAGAACACATAGTATTTCATAGCGACGCAATTTCCGTGTGAATTCGTCAACGAGTGGGAATGAGGGATGCAGTGAAGAAGGATTAGTGGATCGGAAATGTGATTGTCGTATCCCAAAAGAAAATCCTGTCGTTTCCATAGAAACGTTACTCGATTTAGAAGGAAATGTCTTAGAACACATAGTATTTCATAGCGACGCAATTTCCGTGTGAATTCGTCAGTGAGTGTGAGTGAGGGATGCAGTAAAGAAGGATTAGTGGATCGGAAATGAGATTGTCGTATCCCAAAAGAAAATCCTGTCGATTCCATAGAAACGTTACTCGATTTAGAAGGAGAAGTCATAGAACACATGGTATTTCATGGCGACGCAATTTCCGTGTGAATTCGTCAATGAGTGGGAGTGAGGGATGCAGTAAAGAAGGATTAGTGGATCGAAATGTGATTGTCGTATCCCAAAAGAAAATCCTGTCGTTTCCATAGAAACGTTACTCGATTTAGAATTAAATGTCTTAGAACACATAGTATTTCATAGCGACGCAATTTCCGTGTGAATTCGTCAATGAGTCGGAGTGAGGGATGCAGTAAAGAAGGATTAGTGGATCGGAAATGAGATTGTCATATCCCAAAAGAAAATCCTGTCGTTTCCATAGAAACGTTACTCGATTTAGAAGGAGAAGTCATAGAACACATAGTATTTCATAGCGACGCAATTTCCGTGTGAATTCGTCAATGAGTGGGAGTGAGGGATGCAGTAAAGATGGATAAGTGGATCAGAAATGTGACAGTCGTATCCCAAAAGAAAATCCTGTCGTTTCCATAGAAACGTTACTCATTTTAGAAGGAAATGTCTTAGAACACATAGTATTTCATAGCGACGCAAATTCCGTGTGAATTCGTCAATGAGTGGGAGTGAGGGATGGAGTAAGGAAGGATTAGTGGATCGGAAACGACATTGTCGTATCCCAATAGAAAATCCTGTCGTTTCCATAGAAACGTTACTCGATTTAGAAGGAGAAGTCATAGAACACATAGTATTTCATAGCGACGCAATTTCCGTGTGTATTCGTCAATGAGTTGGAGTGAGGGATGCAGTAGAGGAGGATTAGTGGATCGGAAATGAGATTGTCGTATCCCAAAAGAAAATCCTGTCGTTTCCATAGAAACGTTACTCGATTGAGAAGGAAATGTCTTAGAACACATAGTATTTCATAGCGACGCAATTTCCGTGTGAATTCGTCATTGAGTGGGAGTGAGGGATGCAGTGAAGAAGGATTAATTGATCGGAAATGAGATTGTCGTATCCCAAAAGAAAATCCTATCGTTTCCATAGAAAGGTTTCTCGATTTAGAAGGAGAAACCATTGAACACATAGTATTTCATACCGACGCAATTTCCGTATGAATTCGTCAATGAGTGGGAGTGAGGGATGCAGTAAAGAAGGATTAGTAGATCGGAAATGTGATTGTCGTATCCCAAAAGAAAATCCTGTCGTTTCCATAGAAACGTTACTCGAGTTAGAAGGAAATGTCTTAGAACACATAGTATTTCATAGCGACGCAATTTCCGTGTGTATTCGTCAATGAGTGGGAGTGAGGGATGCAGTAAAGAAGGATTAGTGGATCGGAAATGAGATTGTCGTATCCCAGAAGAAAATCCTGTCGTTTCCATAGAAACGGTACTCGATTTAGAAGGAGAAGTCATAGAACACATAGTATTTCATAGCGACGCAATTTCCGTGTGAATTCGTCAATGAGTGGGAGTGAGGGATGCAGTAAGGAAGGATTAGTGGATCGGAAATGAGATTGTCGTATCCCAAAAGAAAATCCTGCCGTTTCCATAGAAACGTTACTCGATTTAGAAGGAGAAGTCATAGAACCCATAGTATTTCATAGCGACGCAATTTCCGTGTGAATTCGTCAACGAGTGGGAGTGAGGGATGCAGTAAGGAAGGATTAGTGGATCGGAAATGAGATTGTCGTATCCCAAAAGAAAATCCTGCCGTTTCCATAGGAACGTTACTCGATTTAGAAGGAGAAGTCATAGAACCCATAGTATTTCATAGCGACGCAATTTCCGTGTGAATTCGTCAATGAGTGGGCGTGAGGGATGCAGTAAAGAAGGATTAGTGGATCGGAAATGATATTGTCGTATCCCAAAAGAAAATCCTGTCGTTTCCATAGAAACGTTACTCGATTTAGAAGGAAATGTCTTAGAACACATAGTATTTCATAGCGACGCAATTTCCGTGTGAATTCGTCCATGTGTGGGAGTGAGGGATGCAGTAAAGAAGGATTAGTGGATCGGAAATGTGATTGTCGTATCCCAAAAGAAAATCCTATCGTTTCCATAGAAACGTTACTCGATTTAGAAGGAAATGTCTTGGGAACATATAGTATTTCATAGCGACGCAATTTCCGTGTGAATTCGTCAATGAGTGGGAGTGAGGGATGCAGTAAAGAAGGATTAGTGGATCAGAAATGAGATTGTCGTATCCCAAAAGAAAATCCTGTCGTTTCCATAGAAACGCTACTCGATTTACCAGGAAATGTCTTAGAACACATAGTATTTCATAGCGACGCAATTTCCGTGTGAATTCGTCAGTGAGTGGGAGTGAGGGATGCAGTAAAGAAGGATTAGTGGATCGTAAATGAGATTGTCGTATCCCAAAAGAAAATCCTGTCGTTTCCATAGAAACGTTACTCGATTTAGAAGGAAATGTCATAGGACCCATAGTATTTCATAGCGACGAAATTTCCGTGTGAATTTGTCAATGAGTGGGAGTGAGGGATGCAGTAAAGGAGGATTAGTGGATCGGAAATGAGATTGTCGTATCCCAAAAGAAAATCCTGTCGTTTCCATAGAAACGATACTCGATTTAGAAGGAGAAGTCATAGAACACATGGTATTTCATAGCGACGCAATTTCCGTGTGAATTCGTCAATGAGTTGGAGTGAGGGATGCAGTAGAGGAGGATTAGTGGATCGGAAATGAGATTGTCGTATCCCAAAAGAAAATCCTGTCGTTTCCATAGAAACGTTACTCGATTGAGAAGGAAATGTCTTAGAACACATAGTATTTCATAGCGACGCAATTTCCGTGTGAATTCGTCATTGAGTGGGAGTGAGGGATGCAGTGAAGAAGGATTAATTGATCGGAAATGAGATTGTCGTATCCCAAAAGAAAATCCTATCGTTTCCATAGAAAGGTTTCTCGATTTAGAAGGAGAAACCATTGAACACATAGTATTTCATACCGACGCAATTTCCGTATGAATTCGTCAATGAGTGGGAGTGAGGGATGCAGTAAAGAAGGATTAGTAGATCGGAAATGTGATTGTCGTATCCCAAAAGAAAATCCTGTCGTTTCCATAGAAACGTTACTCGAGTTAGAAGGAAATGTCTTAGAACACATAGTATTTCATAGCGACGCAATTTCCGTGTGTATTCGTCAATGAGTGGGAGTGAGGGATGCAGTAAAGAAGGATTAGTGGATCGGAAATGAGATTGTCGTATCCCAGAAGAAAATCCTGTCGTTTCCATAGAAACGGTTCTCGATTTAGAAGGAGAAGTCATAGAACACATAGTATTTCATAGCGACGCAATTTCCGTGTGAATTCGTCAATGAGTGGGAGTGAGGGATGCAGTAAGGAAGGATTAGTGGATCGGAAATGAGATTGTCGTATCCCAAAAGAAAATCCTGCCGTTTCCATAGAAACGTTACTCGATTTAGAAGGAGAAGTCATAGAACCCATAGTATTTCATAGCGACGCAATTTCCGTGTGAATTCGTCAACGAGTGGGAGTGAGGGATGCAGTAAGGAAGGATTAGTGGATCGGAAATGAGATTGTCGTATCCCAAAAGAAAATCCTGCCGTTTCCATAGGAACGTTACTCGATTTAGAAGGAGAAGTCATAGAACCCATAGTATTTCATAGCGACGCAATTTCCGTGTGAATTCGTCAATGAGTGGGCGTGAGGGATGCAGTAAAGAAGGATTAGTGGATCGGAAATGAGATTGTCGTATCCCAAAAGAAAATCCTGTCGTTTCCATAGAAACGTTACTCGATTTAGAAGGAAATGTCTTAGAACAGTGTGCTCCCTGCCGCCGTTGGATAAGCAGCTGCAGCAGCAAGTCGTATACTCCTAGCTCACTCATTTGTTACATAGTTTAATTCTTAATTTCTTTGCGTGTTTTTGGTACTTGCATTGTTTAATTCATAAATTTCGGGCGTATTATAGTATTTGAGAGTTGTAGCATCACGTTTTAGTACTCGAATAGTGTTAAATCGCGTAGTCTCCTTCCGCCGCCGAGCAGTGTGTCAGCAGTGCACAAGTGGCAGCATTACTGCATTTACTAGGCAATCTTGTATTTTAATAACCGCTTCAATTTTGTGTCGTTTTGTTTGCGCTCTCTGTAGATTAGTTCAGACGTTCTTTGCACAGTTTTTAGCATGGATAGGGACTGCAACTGCTGTGTTCGGATGCAGGCTGAGTTGGCATCCCTTCGCTCCCAGCTTCAGGCAGTGTTGGCTTCGGTCACACAGCTTGAGGCTGTTGCCAATGGGCATCACTGTGGGGGTCCGGATGGGGGTTTGTCGGGGACGGCCAGCTCGTCCCACGCATCCCCCGATCGGACTACGACTGTGGTTGCCCGGGATACTGCCCGCATTGAGGCTGATCCCTCACCTGTGGTAGAGTGGGAGGTCGTCTCAAGGTGTGGCAGGGGGCGAAAGACATTCCGGAGGGCTGAACGGAAGGCCTCTCCAGTTTGTCTGACGAACCGGTTTCAGGCTCTGTCTCAGGCTGATACTGATCTTCAGCCTGACATGGCTGCTTGTCCTGTTCCAGAGGTTGCCCCTCAGTCTGCAAGATCCGGGCAGTCGCAGAGGGTGGGCTTACTGGTAGTTGGGAGCTCCAACGTCAGGCGCGTAATGGGGCCCCTTAGGGATATGGCAGCAAGGGAGGGGAAGAAAACCAAAGTGCACTCCGTGTGCATACCGGGGGGAGTCATTCCAGATGTGGAAAGGGTCCTTCCGGATGCCATGAAGGGTACAGGGTGCACCCATCTGCAGGTGGTCGCTCATGTCGGCACCAATGATGTGTGTCGCTATGGATCGGAGGAAATCCTCTCTGGCTTCCGGCGGCTATCTGATTTGGTGAAGACTGCCAGTCTCGCTAGCGGGATGAAAGCAGAGCTCACCATCTGCAGCATCGTCGACAGGACTGACTGCGGACCTTTGGTACAGAGCCGAGTGGAGGGTCTGAATCAGAGGTTGAGACGGTTCTGCGACCATGTGGGCTGCAGATTCCTCAACTTGCGCCATAGGGTGGTGGGGTTTCGGGTTCCGCTGGATAGGTCAGGAGTCCACTACACGCAACAAGCGGCTACACGGGTAGCAGGGGTTGTGTGGCGTGGGCTGGGCGGTTTTTTAGGTTAGATGGCCTCGGGCAAGTGCAGAAAGGGCAACAGCCTCAACGGGTGCGGGGCAAAGTCAGGACATGCGGGGACCAAGCAGCAATCGGTATTGTAATTGTAAACTGTCGAAGCTGCGTTGGTAAAGTACCGGAACTTCAAGCGCTGATAGAAAGCACCGAAGCTGAAATCGTTATAGGTACAGAAAGCTGGCTGAAGCCAGAGATAAATTCTGCCGAAATTTTTACAAAGGCACAGACGGTGTTTAGAAAGGATAGATTGCATGCAACCGGTGGCGGAGTGTTCGTCGCTGTTAGTAGTAGTTTATCCTGTAGTGAAGTAGAAGTGGATAGTTCCTGTGAATTATTATGGGTGGAGGTTACACTCAACAACCGAGCAAGGTTAATAATTGGCTCCTTTTACCGACCCCCCGACTCAGCAGCATTACTGGCAGAACAACTGAGAGAAAATTTGGAATACATTTCACATAAATTTTCTCAGCATGTTATGGTCTTAGGTGGAGATTTCAATTTACCAGATATAGACTGGGACACTCAGATGTTTAGGACGGGTGGTAGGGACAGAGCATCGAGTGACATTATACTGAGTGCACTATCCGAAAATTACCTCGAGCAATTAAACAGAGAACCGACTCGTGGAGATAACATCTTGGACCTACTGATAACAAACAGACCCGAACTTTTCGACTCTGTAAGTGCAGAACAGGGAATCAGTGATCATAAGGCCGTTGCAGCATCCCTGAATATGGAAGTTAATAGGAATATAAAAAAAGGGAGGAAGGTTTATCTGTTTAGCAAGAGTAATAGAAGGCAGATTTCAGACTACCTAACAGATCAAAACGAAAATTTCTGTTCCGACACTGACAATGTTGAGTGTTTATGGAAAAAGTTCAAGGCAACCGTTAAATGCGTTTTAGACAGGTACGTGCCGAGCAAAACTGTGAGGGACGGGAAAAACCCACCGTGGTACAACAACAAAGTTAGGAAACTACTGCGAAAGCAAAGAGAGCTTCACTCCAAGTTTAAACGCAGCCAAAACCTCTCAGACAAACAGAAGCTAAACGATGTCAAAGTTAGCGTAAGGAGGGCTATGCGTGAAGCGTTCAGTGAATTCGAAAGTAAAATACTAGGTACCGACTTGACAGAAAATCCTAGGAAGTTCTGGTCTTACGTTAAATCAGTAAGTGGCTCGAAACATCATGTCCAGACACTCTGGGATGATGATGGCATTGAAACAGAGGATGACAAGCGTAAAGCTGAAATACTAAACACCTTTTTCCAAAGCTGTTTCACAGAGGAAGACCGCACTGCAGTTCCTTCTCTAAATCCTCGCACCAACGAAAAAATGGCTGACATTGAAATAAGTGTCCAAGGAATAGAAAAGCAACTGGAATCACTCAACAGAGGAAAGTCCACTGGACCTGACGGGATACCAATTCGATTCTACACAGAGTACGCGAAAGAACTTGCCCCCCTTCTAACAGCCGTGTACCGCAAGTCTCTAGAGGAACAGAAGGTTCCAAATGATTGGAAAAGAGCACAGGTAGTCCCAGTCTTCAAGAAGGGTCGTCGAGCAGATGCGCAAAACTATAGACCTATCTCTCTGACGTCGATCTGTTGTAGAATTTTAGAACATGTCTTTTGCTCGAGTATCATGTCGTTTTTGGAAACTCAGAATCTACTATGTAGGAATCAACATGGATTCCGGAAACAGCGATCGTGTGAAACCCAACTCGCATTATTTGTTCATGAAACCCAGAAAATATTAGATACAGGCTCCCAGGTAGATGCCATTTTCCTTGACTTCCGGAAGGCGTTCGATACAGTTCCGCACTGTCGTCTGATAAACAAAGTAAGAGCCTACGGAATATCAGACCAGCTGTGTGGCTGGATTGAAGAGTTTTTAGCAAACAGAACACAGCATGTTGTTCTCAATGGAGAGACATCTACAGACGTTAAAGTAACCTCTGGCGTGCCACAGGGGAGTGTTATGGGACCATTGCTTTTCACAATATATATAAATGACCTAGTAGATAGTGTCGGAAGTTCCATGCGGCTTTTCGCGGATGATGCTGTAGTATACAGAGAAGTTGCAGCATTAGAAAATTGTAGCGAAATGCAGGAAGATCTGCAGCGGATAGGCACTTGGTGCAGGGAGTGGCAACTGACCCTTAACATAGACAAATGTAATGTATTGCGAATACATAGAAAGAAGGATCCTTTATTGTATGATTATATGATAGCGGAACAAACACTGGTAGCAGTTACTTCTGTAAAATATCTGGGAGTATGCGTGCGGAACGATTTGAAGTGGAATGATCATATAAAATTAATTGTTGGTAAGGCGGGTACCAGGTTGAGATTCATTGGGAGAGTCCTTAGAAAATGTAGTCCATCAACAAAGGAGGTGGCTTACAAAACACTCGTTCGACCTATACTTGAGTATTGCTCATCAGTGTGGGATCCGTACCAGATCGGGTTGACGGAGGAGATAGAGAAGATCCAAAGAAGAGCGGCGCGTTTCGTCACAGGGTTATTTGGTAACCGTGATAGCGTTACGGAGATGTTTAACAAACTCAAGTGGCAGACTCTGCAAGAGAGGCGCTCTGCATCGCGGTGTAGCTTGCTCGCCAGGTTTCGAGAGGGTGCGTTTCTGGATGAGGTATCGAATATATTGCTTCCCCCTACTTATACCTCCCGAGGAGATCACGAATGTAAAATTAGAGAGATTAGAGCGCGCACAGAGGCTTTCAGACAGTCGTTCTTCCCGCGAACCATACGCGACTGGAACAGGAAAGGGAGATAATGACAGTGGCACGTAAAGTGCCCTCCGCCACACACCGTTGGGTGGCTTGCGGAGTATAAATGTAGATGTAGATGTAGAACACATAGTATTTCATAGCGACGCAATTTCCGTGTGAATTCGTCCATGTGTGGGAGTGAGGGATGCAGTAAAGAAGGATTAGTGGATCGGAAATGTGATTGTCGTATCCCAAAAGAAAATCCTATCGTTTCCATAGAAACGTTACTCGATTTAGAAGGAAATGTCTTGGGAACATATAGTATTTCATAGCGACGCAATTTCCGTGTGAATTCGTCAATGAGTGGGAGTGAGGGATGCAGTAAAGAAGGATTAGTGGATCAGAAATGAGATTGTCGTATCCCAAAAGAAAATCCTGTCGTTTCCATAGAAACGCTACTCGATTTACCAGGAAATGTCTTAGAACACATAGTATTTCATAGCGACGCAATTTCCGTGTGAATTCGTCAGTGAGTGGGAGTGAGGGATGCAGTAAAGAAGGATTAGTGGATCGTAAATGAGATTGTCGTATCCCAAAAGAAAATCCTGTCGTTTCCATAGAAACGTTACTCGATTTAGAAGGAAATGTCATAGGACCCATAGTATTTCATAGCGACGAAATTTCCGTGTGAATTTGTCAATGAGTGGGAGTGAGGGATGCAGTAAAGGAGGATTAGTGGATCGGAAATGAGATTGTCGTATCCCAAAAGAAAATCCTGTCGTTTCCATAGAAACGTTACTCGATTTAGAAGGAAATGTCTTAGAACACATAGTATTTCATAGCGCCGCAATTTCCGTGTGTATTCGTCAATGAGTGGGATTGAGGGATGCAGTAAAGAAGGATTAGTGGATCGGAAATGAGATTGTCGTATCCCAAAAGAAAATCCTGTCGTTTCCATAGAAACGTTACTCTATTTAGAAGGAAATGTCATAGAACCCATAGTATTTCATAGCGACGCAATTTCCGTGTGAATTCGGCAATGAGTGGGAGTGAGGGATGCAGTAAAGAAGGATTAGTGGATCAGAAATGAGATTGTCGTATCCCAAAAGAAAATCCTGTCGTTTCCATAGAAACGTTACTCGATTTAGCAGGAAAAGTCTTAGAACCCATAGTATTTCATAGCGACGCAATTTCCGTGTGAATTCGTCAATGAGTGGGGGTGAGGGATGCAGTAAAGAAGGATTAGTGGATCGGAAATGAGATTGTCGTTTCTCAAAAGAAAATCCTGTCGTTTCCATAGAAACGTTACTCGATTTAGAAGGAGAAGTCATATAACCCATAGTATTTCATAGCGACGCAATTCCCGTGTGAATTCGTCAATGTGTGGGAGTGAGGGATGCAGTAAAGAAGGATTAGTGGATCGGAAATGAGATTGTCGTATCCCAAAAGAAAATCCTGTTGTTTCCATAGAAACGTTACTCGATTTAGAAGGAGAAGTCATAGAACCCATAGTATTTCATAGCGACGCAATTTCCGTGTGAATTCGTCAATGAGTGGGAGTGAAGGATGCAGTAAAGAAGGATTAGTGAATCGGAAATGAGATTGTCGTATCCCAAAAGAAAATCCTGTCGTTTCCATAGAAACGTTACTCGATTTAGAAGGAAATGTCTTGGAACACATAGTATTTCATAGCGGCGCAATTTCCGTGTGAATTCGTCAATGTGTGGAAGTGAGGGATGCAGTAATGAAGGCTTAGTGGATCGGAAATGAGATTGTCGTATCCCAAAAGAAAATCCTGTTGTTTCCATAGAAACGTTACTCGATTTAGAAGGAGATGCCATAGAACCCATAGTATTTCATTGCGACGCAATTTCCGTGTGAATTCGTCAATGAGTGGGAGTGAGGGATGCAGTAAAGAAGGATTAGTGGATCGGAAATGAGATTGTCGTATCCCAAAAGAAAATCCTGTCGTTTCCATAGAAACGTTACTCGATTTAGAAGGAAATGTTTTAGAACACATAGTATTTCATAGCGCCGCAATTTCCGTGTGAATTCGTCATTGAGTGGGATTGAGGGATGCTGTAAAGAAGGATTAGTGGATCGGAAATGAGATTGTCGTTTCCCAAAAGAAAATCCTGTCGTTTCCATAGAAACGTTACTCGATTTAGCAGGATATGTCATAGAACACATAGTATTTCATAGCGACGCACTTTCCGTGTGAATTCGTTAATGAGTGTGAGTGAGGGATGCAGTAAAGAAGGATTAGTGGATCGGAAATGATATTGTCGTATCCCAAAAGAAAATCCTTTTGTTTCCATAGAAACGTTACTCGATTTAGAAGGAAATGACATAGAACCCATAGTATCTCATAGCGACGCAATTTCCGTGTGAATTCGTCAATGAGTGGGAGTGAGGGATGCAGTAAAGAAGGATTAGTCAATCGGAAATGAGATTGTCGTATCCCAAAAGAAAATCCTGTTGTTTCCATAGAAACGTTACTCGATTTAGAAGGAGAAGTCATAGAACCCATAGTATTTCATAGCGACGCAATTTCCGTGTGAATTCGTCAATGAGTGGGAGTGAAGGATGCAGTAAAGAAGGATTAGTGAATCGGAAATGAGATTGTCGTATCCCAAAAGAAAATCCTGTCGTTTCCATAGAAACGTTACTCGATTTAGAAGGAAATGTCTTGGAACACATAGAATTTCATAGCGGCGCAATTTCCGTGTGAATTCGTCAATGTGTGGAAGTGAGGGATGCAGTAATGAAGGATTAGTGGATCGGAAATGAGATTGTCGTATCCCAAAAGAAAATCCTGTTGTTTCCATAGAAACGTTACTCGATTTAGAAGGAGATGCCATAGAACCCATAGTATTTCATTGCGACGCAATTTCCGTGTGAATTCGTCAATGAGTGGGAGTGAGGGATGCAGTAAAGAAGGATTAGTGGATCGGAAATGAGATTGTCGTATCCCAAAAGAAAATCCTGTCGTTTCCATAGAAACGTTACTCGATTTAGAAGGAAATGTTTTAGAACACATAGTATTTCATAGCGCCGCAATTTCCGTGTGAATTCGTCATTGAGTGGGATTGAGGGATGCTGTAAAGAAGGATTAGTGGATCGGAAATGAGATTGTCGTTTCCCAAAAGAAAATCCTGTCGTTTCCATAGAAACGTTACTCGATTTAGCAGGATATGTCTTAGAACACATAGTATTTCATAGCGACGCACTTTCCGTGTGAATTCGTTAATGAGTGTGAGTGAGGGATGCAGTAAAGAAGGATTAGTGGATCGGAAATGATATTGTCGTATCCCAAAAGGAAATCCTTTTGTTTCCATAGAAACGTTACTCGATTTAGAAGGAAATGACATAGAACCCATAGTATCTCATAGCGACGCAATTTCCGTGTGAATTCGTCAATGAGTGGGAGTGAGGGATGCAGTAAAGAAGGATTAGTCAATCGGAAATGAGATTGTCGTATCCCAAAAGAAAATCCTGTCGTTTCCCTTAGAAACGTTACTCGATTTAGAAGGAAATGTCTTAGAACACATAGTATTTCATAGCGACGCAATTTCCGTGTGAATTCGTCAATGAGTGGGAGTGAGGGATGCAGTAAAGAAGGAATAGTGGATCAGAAATGAGATTGTCGTATCCCAAAAGAAAATCCTGTCGTTTCCATAGAAAAGTTACTCGATTTAGCAGGAAATGTCTTAGAACACATAGTATTTCATAGCGGCGCAATTTCCGTGTGAATTCGTCAATGAGTGGGAGTGAGGGATGCAGTAAAGAAGGATTAGTGGATTGGAAATGAGATTGTCGTATCCCAAAGGAAAATCCTGTCGTTTCCGTAGAAACGTTACTCGATTTAGAAGGAAATGGCATAGGACCCATAGTATTTCATAGCGACGCAATTTCCGTGTGAATTTGTCAATGAGTCGGAGTGAGGGATGCAGTAAAGAAGGATTAGTGGATCGGAAATGAGATTGTCATATCCCAAAAGAAAATCCTGTCGTTTCCATAGAAACGTTACTCGATTTAGAAGGAGAAGTCATAGAACACATAGTATTTCATAGCGACGCAATTTCCGTGTGAATTCGTCAATGAGTGGGAGTGAGGGATGCAGTAAAGATGGATTAGTGGATCGGAAATGTGACAGTCGTATCCCAAAAGAAAATCCTGTCGTTTCCATAGAAACGTTACTCATTTTAGAAGGAAATGTCTTAGAACACATAGTATTTCATAGCGACGCAATTTCCGTGTGAATTCGTCAATGAGTGGGAGTAAGGGATGGAGTAAGGAAGGATTAGTGGATCGGAAACGACATTGTCGTATCCCAATAGAAAATCCTGTCGTTTCCATAGAAACGTTTCTCGATTTAGAAGGAGAAACCATTGAACACATAGTATTTCATACCGACGCAATTTCCGTATGAATTCGTCAATGAGTGGGAGTGAGGGATGCAGTAAAGAAGGATTAGTGGATCGGAAATGTGATTGTCGTATCCCAAAAGAAAATCCTATCGTTTCCATAGAAACGTTACTCGATTTAGAAGGAAATGTCTTGGGAACATATAGTATTTCATAGCGACGCAATTTCCGTGTGAATTCGTCAATGGGTGGGAGTGAGGGATGCAGTAAAGAAGGATTAGTGGATCAGAAATGAGATTGTCGTATCCCAAAAGAAAATCCTGTCGTTTCCATAGAAACGCTACTCCATTTACCAGGAAATGTCTTAGAACACATAGTATTTCATAGCGACGCAATTTCCGTGTGAATTCGTCAGTGAGTGGGAGTGAGGGATGCAGTAAAGAAGGATTAGTGGATCGTAAATGTGATTGTCGTATCCCAAAAGAAAATCCTGTCGTTTCCATAGAAACGTTACTCGATTTAGAAGGAAATGTCATAGGACCCATAGTATTTCATAGCGACGCAATTTCCGTGTGAATTTGTCAATGAGTGGGAGTGAGGGATGCAGTAAATAAGGATTAGTGGATCGGAAATGAGATTGTCGTATCCCAAAAGAAAATCCTGTCGTTTCCATAGAAACGTTACTCGATTTAGAAGGAAATGTCTTAGAACACATAGTATTTCATAGCGCCGCAATTTCCGTGTTTATTCGTCAATGAGTGGGATTGAGGGATGCAGTAAACAAGGATTAGTGGATCGGAAATGAGATTGTCGTATCCCAAAAGAAAATCCTGTCGTTTCCATAGAAACGTTACTCTATTTAGAAGGAAATGTCATAGAACCCATAGTATTTCATAGCGACGCAATTTCCGTGTGAATTCGGCAATGAGTGGGAGTGAGGGATGCAGTAAAGAAGGATTAGTGGATCAGAAATGAGATTGTCGTATCCCAAAAGAAAATCCTGTCGTTTCCATAGAAACGTTACTCGATTTAGAAGGAAATGTTTTAGAACACATAGTATTTCATAGCGCCGCAATTTCCGTGTGAATTCGTCATTGAGTGGGATTGAGGGATGCTGTAAAGAAGGATTAGTGGATCGGAAATGAGATTGTCGTTTCCCAAAAGAAAATCCTGTCGTTTCCATAGAAACGTTACTCGATTTAGCAGGATATGTCATAGAACACATAGTATTTCATAGCGACGCACTTTCCGTGTGAATTCGTTAATGAGTGTGAGTGAGGGATGCAGTAAAGAAGGATTAGTGGATCGGAAATGATATTGTCGTATCCCAAAAGAAAATCCTTTTGTTTCCATAGAAACGTTACTCGATTTAGAAGGAAATGACATAGAACCCATAGTATCTCATAGCGACGCAATTTCCGTGTGAATTCGTCAATGAGTGGGAGTGAGGGATGCAGTAAAGAAGGATTAGTCAATCGGAAATGAGATTGTCGTATCCCAAAAGAAAATCCTGTTGTTTCCATAGAAACGTTACTCGATTTAGAAGGAGAAGTCATAGAACCCATAGTATTTCATAGCGACGCAATTTCCGTGTGAATTCGTCAATGAGTGGGAGTGAAGGATGCAGTAAAGAAGGATTAGTGAATCGGAAATGAGATTGTCGTATCCCAAAAGAAAATCCTGTCGTTTCCATAGAAACGTTACTCGATTTAGAAGGAAATGTCTTGGAACACATAGTATTTCATAGCGGCGCAATTTCCGTGTGAATTCGTCAATGTGTGGAAGTGAGGGATGCAGTAATGAAGGATTAGTGGATCGGAAATGGGATTGTCGTATCCCAAAAGAAAATCCTGTTGTTTCCATAGAAACGTTACTCGATTTAGAAGGAGATGCCATAGAACCCATAGTATTTCATTGCGACGCAATTTCCGTGTGAATTCGTCAAAGAGTGGGAGTGAGGGATGCAGTAAAGAAGGATTAGTGGATCGGAAATGAGATTGTCGTATCCCAAAAGAAAATCCTGTCGTTTCCATAGAAACGTTACTCGATTTAGAAGGAAATGTTTTAGAACACATAGTATTTCATAGCGCCGCAATTTCCGTGTGAATTCGTCATTGAGTGGGATTGAGGGATGCTGTAAAGAAGGATTAGTGGATCGGAAATGAGATTGTCGTTTCCCAAAAGAAAATCCTGTCGTTTCCATAGAAACGTTACTCGATTTAGCAGGATATGTCTTAGAACACATAGTATTTCATAGCGACGCACTTTCCGTGTGAATTCGTTAATGAGTGTGAGTGAGGGATGCAGTAAAGAAGGATTAGTGGATCGGAAATGATATTGTCGTATCCCAAAAGAAAATCCTTTTGTTTCCATAGAAACGTTACTCGATTTAGAAGGAAATGACATAGAACCCATAGTATCTCATAGCGACGCAATTTCCGTGTGAATTCGTCAATGAGTGGGAGTGAGGGATGCAGTAAAGAAGGATTAGTCAATCGGAAATGAGATTGTCGTATCCCAAAAGAAAATCCTGTCGTTTCCCTTAGAAACGTTACTCGATTTAGAAGGAAATGTCTTAGAACACATAGTATTTCATAGCGACGCAATTTCCGTGTGAATTCGTCAATGAGTGGGAGTGAGGGATGCAGTAAAGAAGGAATAGTGGATCAGAAATGAGATTGTCGTATCCCAAAAGAAAATCCTGTCGTTTCCATAGTAAAGTTACTCGATTTAGCAGGAAATGTCTTAGAACACATAGTATTTCATAGCGGCGCAATTTCCGTGTGAATTCGTCAATGAGTGGGAGTGAGGGATGCAGTAAAGAAGGATTAGTGGATTGGAAATGAGATTGTCGTATCCCAAAAGAAAATCCTGTCGTTTCCGTAGAAACGTTACTCGATTTAGAAGGAAATGGCATAGGACCCATAGTACTTCATAGCGACGCAATTTCCGTGTGAATTTGTCAATGAGTCGGAGTGAGGGATGCAGTAAAGAAGGATTAGTGGATCGGAAATGAGATTGTCATATCCCAAAAGAAAATCCTGTCGTTTCCATAGAAACGTTACTCGATTTAGAAGGAGAAGTCATAGAACACATAGTATTTCATAGCGACGCAATTTCCGTGTGAATTCGTCAATGAGTGGGAGTGAGGGATGCAGTAAAGATGGATTAGTGGATCGGAAATGTGACAGTCGTATCCCAAAAGAAAATCCTGTCGTTTCCATAGAAACGTTACTCATTTTAGAAGGAAATGTCTTAGAACACATAGTATTTCATAGCGACGCAATTTCCGTGTGAATTCGTCAATGAGTGGGAGTAAGGGATGGAGTAAGGAAGGATTAGTGGATCGGAAACGACATTGTCGTATCCCAATAGAAAATCCTGTCGTTTCCATAGAAACGTTTCTCGATTTAGAAGGAGAAACCATTGAACACATAGTATTTCATACCGACGCAATTTCCGTATGAATTCGTCAATGAGTGGGAGTGAGGGATGCAGTAAAGAAGGATTAGTGGATCGGAAATGTGATTGTCGTATCCCAAAAGAAAATCCTATCGTTTCCATAGAAACGTTACTCGATTTAGAAGGAAATGTCTTGGGAACATATAGTATTTCATAGCGACGCAATTTCCGTGTGAATTCGTCAATGGGTGGGAGTGAGGGATGCAGTAAAGAAGGATTAGTGGATCAGAAATGAGATTGTCGTATCCCAAAAGAAAATCCTGTCGTTTCCATAGAAACGCTACTCGATTTACCAGGAAATGTCTTAGAACACATAGTATTTCATAGCGACGCAATTTCCGTGTGAATTCGTCAGTGAGTGGGAGTGAGGGATGCAGTAAAGAAGGATTAGTGGATCGTAAATGTGATTGTCGTATCCCAAAAGAAAATCCTGTCGTTTCCATAGAAACGTTACTCGATTTAGAAGGAAATGTCATAGGACCCATAGTATTTCATAGCGACGCAATTTCCGTGTGAATTTGTCAATGAGTGGGAGTGAGGGATGCAGTAAATAAGGATTAGTGGATCGGAAATGAGATTGTCGTATCCCAAAAGAAAATCCTGTCGTTTCCATAGAAACGTTACTCGATTTAGAAGGAAATGTCTTAGAACACATAGTATTTCATAGCGCCGCAATTTCCGTGTTTATTCGTCAATGAGTGGGATTGAGGGATGCAGTAAACAAGGATTAGTGGATCGGAAATGAGATTGTCGTATCCCAAAAGAAAATCCTGTCGTTTCCATAGAAACGTTACTCTATTTAGAAGGAAATGTCATAGAACCCATAGTATTTCATAGCGACGCAATTTCCGTGTGAATTCGGCAATGAGTGGGAGTGAGGGATGCAGTAAAGAAGGATTAGTGGATCAGAAATGAGATTGTCGTATCCCAAAAGAAAATCCTGTCGTTTCCATAGAAACGTTACTCGATTTAGAAGGAAATGTTTTAGAACACATAGTATTTCATAGCGCCGCAATTTCCGTGTGAATTCGTCATTGAGTGGGATTGAGGGATGCTGTAAAGAAGGATTAGTGGATCGGAAATGAGATTGTCGTTTCCCAAAAGAAAATCCTGTCGTTTCCATAGAAACGTTACTCGATTTAGCAGGATATGTCATAGAACACATAGTATTTCATAGCGACGCACTTTCCGTGTGAATTCGTTAATGAGTGTGAGTGAGGGATGCAGTAAAGAAGGATTAGTGGATCGGAAATGATATTGTCGTATCCCAAAAGAAAATCCTTTTGTTTCCATAGAAACGTTACTCGATTTAGAAGGAAATGACATAGAACCCATAGTATCTCATAGCGACGCAATTTCCGTGTGAATTCGTCAATGAGTGGGAGTGAGGGATGCAGTAAAGAAGGATTAGTCAATCGGAAATGAGATTGTCGTATCCCAAAAGAAAATCCTGTTGTTTCCATAGAAACGTTACTCGATTTAGAAGGAGAAGTCATAGAACCCATAGTATTTCATAGCGACGCAATTTCCGTGTGAATTCGTCAATGAGTGGGAGTGAAGGATGCAGTAAAGAAGGATTAGTGAATCGGAAATGAGATTGTCGTATCCCAAAAGAAAATCCTGTCGTTTCCATAGAAACGTTACTCGATTTAGAAGGAAATGTCTTGGAACACATAGTATTTCATAGCGGCGCAATTTCCGTGTGAATTCGTCAATGTGTGGAAGTGAGGGATGCAGTAATGAAGGATTAGTGGATCGGAAATGGGATTGTCGTATCCCAAAAGAAAATCCTGTTGTTTCCATAGAAACGTTACTCGATTTAGAAGGAGATGCCATAGAACCCATAGTATTTCATTGCGACGCAATTTCCGTGTGAATTCGTCAATGAGTGGGAGTGAGGGATGCAGTAAAGAAGGATTAGTGGATCGGAAATGAGATTGTCGTATCCCAAAAGAAAATCCTGTCGTTTCCATAGAAACGTTACTCGATTTAGAAGGAAATGTTTTAGAACACATAGTATTTCATAGCGCCGCAATTTCCGTGTGAATTCGTCATTGAGTGGGATTGAGGGATGCTGTAAAGAAGGATTAGTGGATCGGAAATGAGATTGTCGTTTCCCAAAAGAAAATCCTGTCGTTTCCATAGAAACGTTACTCGATTTAGCAGGATATGTCTTAGAACACATAGTATTTCATAGCGACGCACTTTCCGTGTGAATTCGTTAATGAGTGTGAGTGAGGGATGCAGTAAAGAAGGATTAGTGGATCGGAAATGATATTGTCGTATCCCAAAAGAAAATCCTTTTGTTTCCATAGAAACGTTACTCGATTTAGAAGGAAATGACATAGAACCCATAGTATCTCATAGCGACGCAATTTCCGTGTGAATTCGTCAATGAGTGGGAGTGAGGGATGCAGTAAAGAAGGATTAGTCAATCGGAAATGAGATTGTCGTATCCCAAAAGAAAATCCTGTCGTTTCCCTTAGAAACGTTACTCGATTTAGAAGGAAATGTCTTAGAACACATAGTATTTCATAGCGACGCAATTTCCGTGTGAATTCGTCAATGAGTGGGAGTGAGGGATGCAGTAAAGAAGGAATAGTGGATCAGAAATGAGATTGTCGTATCCCAAAAGAAAATCCTGTCGTTTCCATAGTAAAGTTACTCGATTTAGCAGGAAATGTCTTAGAACACATAGTATTTCATAGCGGCGCAATTTCCGTGTGAATTCGTCAATGAGTGGGAGTGAGGGATGCAGTAAAGAAGGATTAGTGGATTGGAAATGAGATTGTCGTATCCCAAAAGAAAATCCTGTCGTTTCCGTAGAAACGTTACTCGATTTAGAAGGAAATGGCATAGGACCCATAGTACTTCATAGCGACGCAATTTCCGTGTGAATTTGTCAATGAGTCGGAGTGAGGGATGCAGTAAAGAAGGATTAGTGGATCGGAAATGAGATTGTCATATCCCAAAAGAAAATCCTGTCGTTTCCATAGAAACGTTACTCGATTTAGATGGAGAAGTCATAGAACACATAGTATTTCATAGCGACGCAATTTCCGTGTGAATTCGTCAATGAGTGGGAGTGAGGGATGCAGTAAAGATGGATTAGTGGATCGGAAATGTGACAGTCGTATCCCAAAAGAAAATCCTGTCGTTTCCATAGAAACGTTACTCATTTTAGAAGGAAATGTCTTAGAACACATAGTATTTCATAGCGACGCAATTTCCGTGTGAATTCGTCAATGAGTGGGAGTAAGGGATGGAGTAAGGAAGGATTAGTGGATCGGAAACGACATTGTCGTATCCCAATAGAAAATCCTGTCGTTTCCATAGAAACGTTTCTCGATTTAGAAGGAGAAACCATTGAACACATAGTATTTCATACCGACGCAATTTCCGTATGAATTCGTCAATGAGTGGGAGTGAGGGATGCAGTAAAGAAGGATTAGTGGATCGGAAATTTGATTGTCGTATCCCAAAAGAAAATCCTATCGTTTCCATAGAAACGTTACTCGATTTAGAAGGAAATGTCTTGGGAACATATAGTATTTCATAGCGACGCAATTTCCGTGTGAATTCGTCAATGGGTGGGAGTGAGGGATGCAGTAAAGAAGGATTAGTGGATCAGAAATGAGATTGTCGTATCCCAAAAGAAAATCCTGTCGTTTCCATAGAAACGCTACTCGATTTACCAGGAAATGTCTTAGAACACATAGTATTTCATAGCGACGCAATTTCCGTGTGAATTCGTCAGTGAGTGGGAGTGAGGGATGCAGTAAAGAAGGATTAGTGGATCGTAAATGTGATTGTCGTATCCCAAAAGAAAATCCTGTCGTTTCCATAGAAACGTTACTCGATTTAGAAGGAAATGTCATAGGACCCATAGTATTTCATAGCGACGCAATTTCCGTGTGAATTTGTCAATGAGTGGGAGTGAGGGATGCAGTAAATAAGGATTAGTGGATCGGAAATGAGATTGTCGTATCCCAAAAGAAAATCCTGTCGTTTCCATAGAAACGTTACTCGATTTAGAAGGAAATGTCTTAGAACACATAGTATTTCATAGCGCCGCAATTTCCGTGTTTATTCGTCAATGAGTGGGATTGAGGGATGCAGTAAACAAGGATTAGTGGATCGGAAATGAGATTGTCGTATCCCAAAAGAAAATCCTGTCGTTTCCATAGAAACGTTACTCTATTTAGAAGGAAATGTCATAGAACCCATAGTATTTCATAGCGACGCAATTTCCGTGTGAATTCGGCAATGAGTGGGAGTGAGGGATGCAGTAAAGAAGGATTAGTGGATCAGAAATGAGATTGTCGTATCCCAAAAGAAAATCCTGTCGTTTCCATAGAAACGTTACTCGATTTAGCAGGAAAAGTCTTAGAACCCATAGTATTTCATAGCGACGCATTTTCCGTGTGAATTCGTCAATGAGTGGGGGTGAGGGATGCAGTAAAGAAGGATTAGTGGATCGGAAGTGAGATTGTCGTTTCCCAAATGAAAATCCTGTCGTTTCCATAGAAACGTTACTCGATTTAGAAGGAGAAGTCATATAACCCATAGTATTTCATAGCGACGCAATTCCCGTGTGAATTCGTCAATGTGTGGGAGTGAGGGATGCAGTAAAGAAGGATTAGTGGATCGGAAATGAGATTGTCGTATCCCAAAAGAAAATCCTGTTGTTTCCATAGAAACGTTACTCGATTTAGAAGGAGAAGTCATAGAACCCATAGTATTTCATAGCGACGCAATTTCCGTGTGAATTCGCCAATGAGTGGGAGTGAAGGATGCAGTAAAGAAGGATTAGTGAATCGGAAATGAGATTGTCGTATCCCAAAAGAAAATCCTGTCGTTTCCATAGAAACGTTACTCGATTTAGAAGGAAATGTCTTGGAACACATAGTATTTCATAGCGGCGCAATTTCCGTGTGAATTCGTCAATGTGTGGAAGTGAGGGATGCAGTAATGAAGGATTAGTGGATCGGAAATGAGATTGTCGTATCCCAAAAGAAAATCCTGTTGTTTCCATAGAAACGTTACTCGATTTAGAAGGAGAAGCCATAGAACCCATAGTATTTCATTGCGACGCAATTTCCGTGTGAATTCGTCAATGAGTGGGAGTGAGGGATGCAGTAAAGAAGGATTAGTGGATCGGAAATGAGATTGTCGTATCCCAAAAGAAAATCCTGTCGTTTCCATAGAAACGTTACTCGATTTAGAAGGAAATGTCTTAGAACACATAGTATTTCATAGCGCCGCAATTTCCGTGTGAATTCGTCATTGAGTGGGATTGAGGGATGCTGTAAAGAAGGATTAGTGGATCGGAAATGAGATTGTCGTATCCCAAAAGAAAATCCTGTCGTTTCCATAGAAACGTTACTCGATTTAGCAGGAAATGTCTTAGAACACATAGTATTTCATAGCGACGCACTTTCCGTGTGAATTCGTTAATGAGTGTGAGTGAGGGATGCAGTAAAGAAGGATTAGTGGATCGGAAATGATATTGTCGTATCCCAAAAGAAAATCCTTTTGTTTCCATAGAAACGTTACTCGATTTAGAAGGAAATGACATGGAACCCATAGTATCTCATAGCGACGCAATTTCCGTGTGAATTCGTCAATGAGTGGGAGTGAGGGATGCAGTAAAGAAGGATTAGTCAATCGGAAATGAGATTGTCGTATCCCAAAAGAAAATCCTGTCGTTTCCCTTAGAAACGTTACTCGATTTAGAAGGAAATGTCTTAGAACACATAGTATTTCATAGCGACGCAATTTCCGTGTGAATTCGTCAATGAGTGGGAGCGAGGGATGCAGTAAAGAAGGAATAGTGGATCAGAAATGAGATTGTCGTATCCCAAAAGAAAATCCTGTCGTTTCCATAGAAACGTTACTCGATTTAGCAGGAAATGTCTTAGAACACATAGTATTTCATAGCGGCGCAATTTCCGTGTGAATTCGTCAATGAGTGGGAGTGAGGGATGCAGTAAAGAAGGATTAGTGGATTGGAAATGAGATTGTCGTATCCCAAAAGAAAATCCTGTCGTTTCCGTAGAAACGTTACTCGATTTAGAAGGAAATGTCATAGGACCCATAGTATTTCATAGCGACGCAATTTCCGTGTGAATTTGTCAATGAGTCGGAGTGAGGTATGCAGTAAAGAAGGATTAGTGGATCGGAAATGTGATTGTCGTACCATAAAATAAAATCCTGTCGTTTCCATAGAAACGTAACTCGATTTAGAAGGAAATGTCTTAGAACACATAGTATATCATAGCGACGCAATTTCCGTGTGAATTCGTCAATGTGTGGGAGTGAGGGATGCAGTAAAGAACGATTAGTGGATCGTAAATGTGATTGTCGTATCCCAAAAGAAAATACTGTCGTTTCCATTGAAACGTTACTCGATTTAGAAGGAAATGTCTTAGAACACATAGTATTTCATAGCGACGCAATTTCCGTGTGAATTCGTCAATGAGTGGGAGTGAAGGATGCAGTAAAGAAGGATTAGTTGATCGGGAATGTGATTATCGTACCCCAAAAGAAAATCCTGTTGTTTCCATAGAAACGTTACTCGATTTCGAAGGAAATGTCTTAGAACACATAGTATTTCATAGCGACGCAATTTCCGTGTGAATTCGTCAATGAGTGGGAGTGAGGGATGCAGTAAAGAAGGATTAGTGGATCGGAAATGAGATTGTCGTATCCCAAAAGAAAATCCTGTCTTTTTTCAATAGAAACGTTACTCGATTTAGAAGGAGAAGTCATAGAACACATGGTATTTCATAGCGACGCAATTTCCGTGTGAATTCGTCAATGAGTGGGAGTGAGGGATGCAGTAAAGTAGGATTAGTGGAACGGAAATGAGATTGTCGTATACCAAAAGAAAATCCTGTCGTATCCATAGAAACGTTACTCGATTAAGAAGGATAAGTCATAGAACACATAGTATTTCATAGCGACGCAATTTCCGTGTGAATTCGTCAATGAGTGGGAGTGAGGGATGCAGTAAAGGAGGATTAGTGGATCAGAAATGAGATTTTCGTATCCCAAAAGAAAATCCTGTCGTTTCCATAGAAACGCTACTCGATTTAGCAGGAAATGTCTTAGAACACATAGTATTTCATAGCGACACAATTTCCGTGTGAATTCGTCAGTGAGTGGGAGTGAGGGATGCAGTAAAGAAGGATTAGTGGACCGGAAATGAGATTCTCGTATCCCAAAAGAAAATCCTGTCGTTTCCATAGAAACGTTACTCGATTTAGAAGGAAATGTCATAGGACCCATAGTATTTCATAGCGACGCAATTTCCGTGTGAATTTGTCAATGAGTGGGAGTGAGGGATGCAGTAAAGAAGGATTAGTGGATCGGAAATGAGATTGTCGTATCCCAAAAGAAAATCCTGTCGTTTCCATAGAAACGTTACTCGATTTAGAAGGAAATGTCTTAGAACACATAGTATTTCATAGCGCCGCAATTTCCGTGTGAATTCGTCATTGAGTGGGATTGAGGGATGCTGTAAAGAAGGATTAGTGGATCGGAAATGAGATTGTCGTATCCCAAAAGAAAATCCTGACGTTTCCATAGAAACGTTACTCGATTTAGCAGGAAATGTCTTAGAACACATAGTATTTCATAGCGACGCACTTTCTGTGTGAATTCGTTAATGAGTGTGAGTGAGGGATGCAGTAAAGAAGGATTAGTGGATCGGAAATGATATTGTCGTATCCCAAAAGAAAATCCTTTTGTTTCCATAGAAACGTTACTCGATTTAGAAGGAAATGACATAGAACCCATAGTATCTCATTGCGACGCAATTTCCGTGTGAATTCGTCAATGAGTGGGAGTGAGGGCTGCAGTAAAGAAGGATTAGTGAATCGGAAATGAGATTGTCGTTTCCCAAAAGAAAATCCTGTCGTTTCCATAGAAACGTTACTCGATTTAGAAGGAAATGCCTTAGAACACATAGTATTTCATAGCGACGCAATTTCCGTGTGAATTCGTCAATGAGTGGGAGTGAGGGATGCAGTAAAGAAGGATCAGTGGATCGGAAATGTGACTGTCGTATACCAAAAGAAAATCCTGTCGTTTCCATAGAAACGTTACTCGATTTAGAAGGAAATGTCTTAGAACACATAGTATTTCATAGCGATGCAATTTCCGTGTGAATTCGTCAATGAGTGGGAGTAAGGGAGACAGTAAGGAAGGATTAGTTGATCGGAAACGACATTGTCGTATCCCAAAAGAAAATCCTGTCGTCTCCATAGAAACGTTACTCGATTTAGAAGCAGAAGTCATAGAACACATAGTATTTCATAGCGACGCAATTTCCGTGTGAATTCGTCAATGAGTGGGAGTGAGGGATGCAGTAAAGAGGATTAGTGGATCGGAAATGAGATTGTCGTATCCCAAAAGAAAATCCTGTCGTTTGTATAGAAACGTTACTCGATTTAGAAGGATTAGTCATAGATCACATAGTATTTCATATCGACGCAATTTCCGTGTGAATTCGTCAATGAGTGGGAGTGAGGGATGCAGTAAAGAAGGATTAGTGGATCGGAAATGAGATTGTCGTATCCCAAAAGAAAATCCGGTCGTTTCCATAGAAACGATACTCGATTTAGAAGGAGAAGTCATAGAACACATAGTATTTCATAGCGACGCAATTTCCGTGTGAATTCGTCAATGAGTGGGAGTGAGGGATGCAGTAGAGAAGGATTAGTGGATCGGAAATGTGATTGTCGTATCCCATAAGAAAATCCTGTCGTTTCCATAGAAACGTTACTCGATTTAGAAAGAAATGTCTTAGAACACATAGTATTTCATAGCGAAGCAATTTCCGTGTGAATTCGTCAATGAGTTTGAGTGAGGGATGCAGTAAAGAAGGATTAATGGATCGGAAATGAGATTGTCGTATCCCAAAAGAAAATCCAATCGTTTCCATAGAAACGTTACTCGATTTAGAATGAGAAGCCATTGAATACATAGTATTTCATAGCGACGCAATTTCCGTGTGAATTCGTCAATGAGTGGGAGTGAGGGATGCAGTAAAGAAGGATTAGTAGATCGGAAATGTGATTGTCGTATCCCAAAAGAAAATCCTGTCGTTTCCATAGAAACGTTACTCGATTTAGAAGGAAATGTCTTAGAACACATAGTATTTCATAGCGACGCAATTTCCGTGTGAATTCGTCAATGAGTGGGAGTGAGGGATGCAGTAAAGAGGGATTAGTGGATCGGAAATGAGATTGTCGTATCCCAATAGAAAATCCTGTCGTTTCCGTAGAAACGGTACTCGATTTAGAAGGAGAAGTCATAGAACACATAGTATTTCATAGCGACGCAATTTCCGTGTGAATTCGACAATGTGTAGGAGTAAGGGATGTAGTAAAGAAGGATTAGTGGATCGGAAATGTGATTGTCGTACCCCAAAAGAAACTCCTGTCGTTTATATAGAAACGTTACTCGATTTAGAAGGAAATGTCTTAGAACACATATTATTTCATAGCGACGCAATTTCCGTGTGATTTCGTCAATGTGTGGGAGTGAGGGATGCAGTAAAGAAGGATTAGTGGATCGGAAATGTGATTGTCGTATCCCAAAAGAAAATCCGGTCGTTTCCATAGAAACGTTACTCGATTTAGAAGGAAATGTCTTAGAACACATAGTATTTCATAGCGACGCAATTTCCGGGTGAATTCGTCAACGAGTGGGAGTGAAGGATGCAGTAAAGAAGGATTAGTGGATCGGAAATGTGATTGTCGTACCCCAAAAGAAAATCCTGTCGTTTCCATAGAAACGTTACTCGATTTAGAAGGAAATGTCTTAGAACACATAGTATTTCATAGCGACGCAATTTCCGTGTGAATTCGTCAATGTGTGGAAGTGAGGGATGCAGTAAAGAAGGATTAGTGGATCGGAAATAAGATTGTCGTATCCCAAAAGAAAATCCTGTCTTTTTTCAATAGAAACGTTACTCGATTTAGAAGGAGAAGTCATAGAACACATGGTATTTCATAGCGACGCAATTTTCGTGTGAATTCGTCAATGAGTGGGAATGAGGGATGCAGTAAAGATGGATTAGTGGATCGGAAATGTGATTGTCGTATCCCAAAAGAAAATCCTGTCGTTTCCATAGAAACGTTACTCGATTTAGAATTAAATGTCTTAGAACACATAGTATTTCATAGCGTCGCAATTTCCGTGTGAATTCGTCAATGAGTGGGAGTGAGGGATGCAGTAGAGAAGGATTAGTGGATCGGAAATGTGATTGTCGTATCCCAAAAGAAAATCCTGTCGTTTCCATAGAAACGTTACTCGATTTATAAGGAGAAGTCATAGAACACATAGTATTTCATAGCGACGTAATTTCCGTGTGAATTCGTCAGTGAGTGGGAGTGAGGGATGCAGTAAAGAAGGATCAGTGGATCGGAAATGTGACTGTCGTATCCCAAAAGAAAATCCTGTCGTTTCCATAGAAACGTTACTCGATTTAGAAGGAAATGTCTTAGAACACATAGTATTTCATAGCGATGCAATTTCCGTGTGAATTCGTCAATGAGTCGGAGTAAGGGATGCAGTATGGAAGGATTAGTTGAACGGAAACGACATTGTCGTATCCCAAAAGAAAATCCTGTCGTTTCCATAGAAACGTTACTCGATTTAGAAGCAGAAGTCATAGAACACATAGTATTTCATAGTGACGCAATTTCCGTGTGAATTCGTCAATGAGTGGGAGTGAGGGATGCAGTAAAAAGGATTAGTGGATCGGAAATGAGATTGTCGTATCCCAAAAGAAAATCCTGTCGTTTGTATAGAAACGTTACTCGATTTAGAAGGATTAGTCATAGAACACATAGTATTTCATAGCGACGCAATTTCCGTGTGAATTCGTCAATGAGTGGGTGTGAGGGATGCAGTAATGAAGGATTAGTGGATCGGAAATGTGATTGTCGTATCCCAAAAGAAAATCCTGTCGTTTCCATAGAAACGTTACTCGATTTAGAAGGAGAAGTCATAGAACACATAGTATTTCATTGCGACGCAATTTCCGTGTGAATTCGTCAATGAGTGGGAGTGAGGGATGCAGTAAAGAAGGATCAGTGGATCGGAAATGTGACTGTCGTATCCCAAAAGAAAATCTTGTCGTTTCCATAGAAACGTTACTCGATTTAGATGGAAATGTCTTAGAACACATAGTATTTCATAGCGACGCAATTTCCGTGTGAATTCGTCAATGTGTGGGAGTGAGGGATGCAGTAAAGAAGGATTAGTGGATCGGAAATAAGATTGTCGTATCCCAAAAGAAAATCGGTCTTTTTTCAATAGAAACGTTACTCGATTTAGAAGGAGAAGTCATAGAACACATGGTATTTCATAGCGACGCAATTTCCGTGTGAATTCGTCAATGAGTGGGAATGAGGGATGCAGTAAAGTAGGATTAGTGGATCGGAAATGTGATTGTCGTATCCCAAAAGAAAATCCTGTCGTTTCCATAGAAACGTTACTCGATTTAGAATTAAATGTCTTAGAACACATAGTATTTCATAGCGTCGCTATTTCCGTGTGAATTCGTCAATGAGTGGGAGTGAGGAATGCAGTAAAGAAGGATTAGTGGATCCGAAATGTGATTGTCGTATCCCAAAAGAAAATCCTGTCGTTTCCATAGAAACGTTACTCGATTTATAAGGAGAAGTCATAGAACACATAGTATTTCATAGCGACGCAATTTCCGTGTGAATTCGTCAATGAGTGGAAGTGAGGGATGCAGTAAAGAAGGATCAGTGGATCGGAAATGTGACTGTCGTAACCCAAA
This sequence comes from Schistocerca cancellata, assembly GCF_023864275.1. Taxonomy (NCBI): domain Eukaryota; kingdom Metazoa; phylum Arthropoda; class Insecta; order Orthoptera; family Acrididae; genus Schistocerca; species Schistocerca cancellata. Next base: position 733,096,977 of record NC_064631.1, read on the forward strand.
AGAAAATCCTGTCGTTTCCATAGAAACGTTACTCGATTTAGAAGGAAATGTCTTAGAACACATAGTATTTCATATCGATGCAATTTCCGTGTGAATTCGTCAATGAGTGGGAGTAAGGGATGCAGTAAGGAAGGATTAGTTGATCGGAAACGACATTGTCGTATCCCAAAAGAAAATCCTGTCGTTTCCATAGAAACGTTACTCGATTTAGAAGCAGAAGTCATAGAACACATAGTATTTCATAGCGACGCAATTTCCGTGTGAATTCGTCAATGAGTGGGAGTGAGGGATGCAGTAAAAAGGATTAGTGGATCGGAAATGAGATTGTCGTATCCCAAAAGAAAATCCTGTCGTTTGTATAGAAACGTTACTCGATTTCGAAGGATTAGTCATAGAACACATAGTATTTCATAGCGACGCAATTTCCGTGTGAATTCGTCAATGAGTGGGTGTGAGGGATGCAGTAAAGAAGGATTAGTGGATCGGAAATGTGATTGTCGTATCCCAAAAGAAAATCTTGTCGTTTCCATAGAAACGTTACTCGATTTAGAAGGAAATGTCTTAGATCACATAGTATTTCATATCGACGCAATTTCCGTGTGAATTCGTCAATGAGTGGGAGTGAGGGATGCAGTAAAGAAGGATTAGTGGATCGGAAATGAGATTGTCGTATCCCAAAAGAAAATCCGGTCGTTTCCATAGAAACGATACTCGATTTAGAAGGAGAAGTCATGGAACACATAGTATTTCATAGCGACGCAATTTCCGTGTGAATTCGTCAATGAGTGGGAGTGAGGGATGCAGTAGAGAAGGATTAGTGGATCGGAAATGTGATTCTCGTATCCCATAAGAAAATCCTGTCGTTTCCATAGAAACGTTGCTCGATTTAGAAGGGAATGTCTTAGAACACATAGTATTTCATAGCGACGCAATTTCCGTGTGAATTCGTCAATGAGTGGGAGTGAGGGATGCAGTAAAGAAGGATTGGTGAATCGGAAATGAGATTGTCGTATCCCAAAAGAAAATCCAATCGTTTCCATAGAAACGTTACTCGATTTAGAAGGAGAAGCCATTGAATACATAGTATTTCATAGCGACGCAATTTCCGTGTGAATTTGTCAATGAGTGGAAGTGAGGGATGCAGTAAAGAAGGATTAGTGGATCGGAAATGTGATTGTCGTATCCCAAAAGAAAATCCTGTCGTTTCCATAGAAACGTTACTCGATTTAGAAGGAAATGTCTCAGAATACATAGTATTTCATAGCGACGCAATTTCCGGGTGAATTAATCAATGAGTGGGAGTGAAGGATGCAGTAAAGAAGGATTAGTGGATCGGAAATGTGATTGTCGTACCCCAAAAGAAAATCTTGTCGCTTCCATAGAAACGTTACTCGATTTAGAAGGAAATGTCTTAGAACACATAGTATTTCATAGCGACGCAATTTCCGTGTGAATTCGTCAATGAGTGGGAGTGAGGGATGCAGTAAAGAAGCATTAGTGGATCGGAAATAAGATTGTCGTATCCCAAAAGAAAATCCTGTCTTTTTTCAATAGAAACGTTACTCGATTTAGAAGGAGAAGTCATAGAAAACATGGTATTTCATAGCGACGCAATTTCCGTGTGAATTCGTCAATGAGTGGGATTGAGGGATGCAGTAAAGAAGGATTAGTGGATCGGAAATGTGATTGTCGTATCCCAAAAGAAAATCCTGTCGTTTCCATAGAAACGTTACTCGTTTTAGAATTAAATGTCATAGAAAACATGGTATTTCATAGCGACGCAATTTCCGTGTGAATTCGTCAATGAGTGGGAGTGAGGGATGCAGTAAAGAAGGATTAGTGGATCGGAAATGTGATTGTCGTATCCCAAAAGAAAATCCTGTCGTTTCCATAGAAACGTTACTCGATTTAGAAGGAGAAGTCATAGAACACATAGTATTTCATAGCGACGCAATTTCCGTGTGAATTCGTCAATGAGTGGGAGTGAGGGATGCAGTAAAGAAGGATTAGTGGATCGGAAATGTGACTGTCGTATCCCAAAAGAAAATCCTGTCGCTTCCATAGAAACGTTACTCGATTTAGAAGGAAATGTCTTAGAACACATAGTATTTCGTAGCGATGCAATTTCCGTGTGAATTCGTCAACGAGTGGGAGTAAGGGATACAGTAAGGAAGGATTAGTTGATCGGAAACGACATTGTCGTATCCCAAAAGAAAATCCTGTCGTTTCCATAGAAACGTTACTCGATTTAGAAGGAGAAGTCATAGAACACATGGTATTTCATAGCGACGCAATTTCCGTGTGAATTCGTCAATGAGTGGGAGTGAGGGACGCAGTAAAAAGGATTAGTGGATCGGAAATGAGATTGTCGTATCCCAAAAGAAAATCCTGTCGTTTGTATAGAAACGTTACTCGATTTAGAAGGATTAGTCGTAGAACACATAGTATTTCATAGCGACGCAATTTCCGTGTGAATTCGTCAATGAGTGGGAGTGAGGGATGCAGTAAAGAAGGATTAGTGGATCGGAAATGAGATTGTCGTATCCCAAAAGAAAATCCGGTCGTTTCCATAGAAACGATACTCGATTTAGAAGGAGAAGTCATAGAACACATAGTATTTCATAGCGACGCAATTTCCGTGTGAATTCGTCAATGAGTGGGAGTGAGGGATGCAGTAGGGAAGGATTAGTGGATCGGAAATGTGATTGTCGTATCCCATAAGAAAATCCTGTCGTTTCCATAGAAACGTTACTCGATTTAGAAAGAAATGTCTTAGAACACATAGTATTTCATAGCGAAGCAATTTCCGTGTGCATTCGTCAATGAGTTTGAGTGAGGGATGCAGTCAAGAAGGATTAGTGGATCGGAAATGAGATTGTCGTATCCCAAAAGAAAATCCAATCGTTTCCATAGAAACGTTACTCGATTTAGAATGAGAAGCCATTGAATACATAGTATTTCATAGCGACGCAATTTCCGTGTGAATTCGTCAATGAGTGGGAGTGAGGGATGCAGTAAAGAAGGATTAGTAGATCGGAAATGTGATTGTCGTATCCCAAAAGAAAATCCTGTCGTTTCCATAGAAACGTTACTCGATTTAGAAGGAAATGTCTTAGAACACATAGTATTTCATAGCGACGCAATTTCCGTGTGAATTCGTCAATGAGTGGGAGTGAGGGATGCAGTAAAGAGGGATTAGTGGATCGGAAATGAGATTGTCGTATCCCAATAGAAAATCCTGTCGTTTCCGTAGAAACGGTACTCGATTTAGAAGGAGAAGTCATAGAACACATAGTATTTCATAGCGACGCAATTTCCGTGTGAATTCGACAATGTGTAGGAGTAAGGGATGTAGTAAAGAAGGATTAGTGGATCGGAAATGTGATTGTCGTACCCCAAAAGAAACTCCTGTCGTTTATATAGAAACGTTACTCGATTTAGAAGGAAATGTCTTAGAACACATATTATTTCATAGCGACGCAATTTCCGTGTGATTTCGTCAATGTGTGGGAGTGAGGGATGCAGTAAAGAAGGATTAGTGGATCGGAAATGTGATTGTCGTATCCCAAAAGAAAATCCGGTCGTTTCCATAGAAACGTTACTCGATTTAGAAGGAAATGTCTTAGAACACATAGTATTTCATAGCGACGCAATTTCCGGGTGAATTCGTCAACGAGTGGGAGTGAAGGATGCAGTAAAGAAGGATTAGTGGATCGGAAATGTGATTGTCGTACCCCAAAAGAAAATCCTGTCGTTTCCATAGAAACGTTACTCGATTTAGAAGGAAATGTCTTAGAACACATAGTATTTCATAGCGACGCAATTTCCGTGTGAATTCGTCAATGTGTGGAAGTGAGGGATGCAGTAAAGAAGGATTAGTGGATCGGAAATAAGATTGTCGTATCCCAAAAGAAAATCCTGTCTTTTTTCAATAGAAACGTTACTCGATTTAGAAGGAGAAGTCATAGAACACATGGTATTTCATAGCGACGCAATTTTCGTGTGAATTCGTCAATGAGTGGGAATGAGGGATGCAGTAAAGATGGATTAGTGGATCGGAAATGTGATTGTCGTATCCCAAAAGAAAATCCTGTCGTTTCCATAGAAACGTTACTCGATTTAGAATTAAATGTCTTAGAACACATAGTATTTCATAGCGTCGCAATTTCCGTGTGAATTCGTCAATGAGTGGGAGTGAGGGATGCAGTTGAGAAGGATTAGTGGATCGGAAATGTGATTGTCGTATCCCAAAAGAAAATCCTGTCGTTTCCATAGAAACGTTACTCGATTTATAAGGAGAAGTCATAGAACACATAGTATTTCATAGCGACGTAATTTCCGTGTGAATTCGTCAGTGAGTGGGAGTGAGGGATGCAGTAAAGAAGGATCAGTGGATCGGAAATGTGACTGTCGTATCCCAAAAGAAAATCCTGTCGTTTCCATAGAAACGTTACTCGATTTAGAAGGAAATGTCTTAGAACACATAGTATTTCATAGCGATGCAATTTCCGTGTGAATTCGTCAATGAGTGGGAGTAAGGGATGCAGTATGGAAGGATTAGTTGAACGGAAACGACATTGTCGTATCCCAAAAGAAAATCCTGTCGTTTCCATAGAAACGTTACTCGATTTAGAAGCAGAAGTCATAGAACACATAGTATTTCATAGTGACGCAATTTCCGTGTGAATTCGTCAATGAGTGGGAGTGAGGGATGCAGTAAAAAGGATTAGTGGATCGGAAATGAGATTGTCGTATCCCAAAAGAAAATCCTGTCGTTTGTATAGAAACGTTACTCGATTTAGAAGGATTAGTCATAGAACACATAGTATTTCATAGCGACGCAATTTCCGTGTGAATTCGTCAATGAGTGGGTGTGAGGGATGCAGTAATGAAGGATTAGTGGATCGGAAATGTGATTGTCGTATCCCAAAAGAAAATCCTGTCGTTTCCATAGAAACGTTACTCGATTTAGAAGGAGAAGTCATAGAACACATAGTATTTCATTGCGACGCAATTTCGGTGTGAATTCGTCAATAAGTGGGAGTGAGGGATGCAGTAAAGAAGGATCAGTGCATTGGAAATGTGACTGTCGTATCCCAAAAGAAAATCTTGTCGTTTCCATAGAAACGTTACTCGATTTAGATGGAAATGTCTTAGAACACATAGTATTTCATAGCGACGCAATTTCCGTGTGAATTCGTCAATGTGTGGGAGTGAGGGATGCAGTAAAGAAGGATTAGTGGATCGGAAATAAGATTGTCGTATCCCAAAAGAAAATCGGTCTTTTTTCAATAGAAACGTTACTCGATTTAGAAGGAGAAGTCATAGAACACATGGTATTTCATAGCGACGCAATTTCCGTGTGAATTCGTCAATGAGTGGGAATGAGGGATGCAGTAAAGTAGGATTAGTGGATCGGAAATGTGATTGTCGTATCCCAAAAGAAAATCCTGTCGTTTCCATAGAAACGTTACTCGATATAGAATTAAATGTCTTAGAACACATAGTATTTCATAGCGTCGCTATTTCCGTGTGAATTCGTCAATGAGTGGGAGTGAGGAATGCAGTAAAGAAGGATCAGTGGATCGGAAATGTGACTGTCGTAACCCAAAAGAAAATCCTGTCGTTTCCATAGAAACGTTACTCGATTTAGAAGGAAATGTCTTAGAACACATAGTATTTCATATCGATGCAATTTCCGTGTGAATTCGTCAATGAGTGGGAGTAAGGGATGCAGTAAGGAAGGATTAGTTGATCGGAAACGACATTGTCGTTCCCAAAAGAAAATCCTGTCGTTTCCATAGAAACGTTAGTCGATTTAGAAGCAGAAGTCATAGAACACATAGTATTTCATAGCGACGCAATTTCCGTGTGAATTCGTCAATGAGTGGGAGTGAGGGATGCAGTTAAAAGGATTAGTGGATCGGAAATGAGATTGTCGTATCCCAAAAGAAAATCCTGTCGTTTGTATAGAAACGTTACTCGATTTCGAAGGATTAGTCATAGAACACATAGTATTTCATAGCGACGCAATTTCCGTGTGAATTCGTCAATGAGTGGGTGTGAGGGATGCAGTAAAGAAGGATTAGTGGATCGGAAATGTGATTGTCGTATCCCAAAAGAAAATCTTGTCGTTTCCATAGAAACGTTACTCGATTTAGAAGGAAATGTCTTAGATCACATAGTATTTCATATCGACGCAATTTCCGTGTGAATTCGCCAATGAGTGGGAGTGAGGGATGCAGTAAAGAAGGATTAGTGGATCGGAAATGAGATTGTCGTATCCCAAAAGAAAATCCGGTCGTTTCCATAGAAACGATACTCGATTTAGAAGGAGAAGCCATTGAATACATAGTATTTCATAGCGACGCAATTTCCGTGTGAATTTGTCAATGAGTGGAAGTGAGGGATGCAGTAAAGAAGGATTAGTGGATCGGAAATGTGATTGTCGTATCCCAAAAGAAAATCCTGTCGTTTCCATAGAAACGTTACTCGATTTAGAAGGAAATGTCTTAGAATACATAGTATTTCATAGCGACGCAATTTCCGGGTGAATTAATCAATGAGTGGGAGTGAAGGATGCAGTAAAGAAGGATTAGTGGATCGGAAATGTGATTGTCGTACCCCAAAAGAAAATCCCGTCGTTTCCATAGAAACGTTACTCGATTTAGAAGGAAATGTCTTAGAACACATAGTATTTCATAGCGACGCAATTTCCGTGTGAATTCGTCAATGAGTGGGAGTGAGGGATGCAGTAAAGAAGCATTAGTGGATCGGAAATAAGATTGTCGTATCCCAAAAGAAAATCCTGTCTTTTTTCAATAGAAACGTTACTCGATTTAGAAGGAGAAGTCATAGAAAACATGGTATTTCATAGCGACGCAATTTCCGTGTGAATTCGTCAATGAGTGGGATTGAGGGATGCAGTAAAGAAGGATTAGTGGATCGGAAATGTGATTGTCGTATCCCAAAAGAAAATCCTGTCGTTTCCATAGAAACGTTACTCGATTTAGAATTAAATGTCTTAGAACACATAGTATTTCATAGCGACGCAATTTCCGTGTGAATTCGTCAATGAGTGGGAGTGAGGGATGCAGTAAAGAAGGATCAGTGGATCGGAAATGTGACTGTCGTATCCCAAAAGAAAATCCTGTCGTTTCCATAGAAACGTTACTCGATTTAGAAGGAAATGTCTTAGAACACATAGTATTTCATAGCGATGCAATTTCCGTGTGAATTCGTCAATGAGTGGGAGTAAGGGATGCAGTATGGAAGGATTAGTTGAACGGAAACGACATTGTCGTATCCCAAAAGAAAATCCTGTCGTTTCCATAGAAACGTTACTCGATTTAGAAGCAGAAGTCATAGAACACATAGTATTTCATAGTGACGCAATTTCCGTGTGAATTCGTCAATGAGTGGGAGTGAGGGATGCAGTAAAAAGGATTAGTGGATCGGAAATGAGATTGTCGTATCCCAAAAGAAAATCCTGTCGTTTGTATAGAAACGTTACTCGATTTAGAAGGATTAGTCATAGAACACATAGTATTTCATAGCGACGCAATTTCCGTGTGAATTCGTCAATGAGTGGGTGTGAGGGATGCAGTAATGAAGGATTAGTGGATCGGAAATGAGATTGTCGTATCCCAAAAGAAAATCCTGTCGTTTCCATAGAAACGTTACTCGATTTAGAAGGAGAAGTCATAGAACACATAGTATTTCATTGCGACGCAATTTCGGTGTGAATTCGTCAATAAGTGGGAGTGAGGGATGCAGTAAAGAAGGATCAGTGCATTGGAAATGTGACTGTCGTATCCCAAAAGAAAATCTTGTCGTTTCCATAGAAACGTTACTCGATTTAGATGGAAATGTCTTAGAACACATAGTATTTCATAGCGACGCAATTTCCGTGTGAATTCGTCAATGTGTGGGAGTGAGGGATGCAGTAAAGAAGGATTAGTGGATCGGAAATAAGATTGTCGTATCCCAAAAGAAAATCGGTCTTTTTTCAATAGAAACGTTACTCGATTTAGAAGGAGAAGTCATAGAACACATGGTATTTCATAGCGACGCAATTTCCGTGTGAATTCGTCAATGAGTGGGAATGAGGGATGCAGTAAAGTAGGATTAGTGGATCGGAAATGTGATTGTCGTATCCCAAAAGAAAATCCTGTCGTTTCCATAGAAACGTTACTCGATATAGAATTAAATGTCTTAGAACACATAGTATTTCATAGCGTCGCTATTTCCGTGTGAATTCGTCAATGAGTGGGAGTGAGGAATGCAGTAAAGAAGGATCAGTGGATCGGAAATGTGACTGTCGTAACCCAAAAGAAAATCCTGTCGTTTCCATAGAAACGTTACTCGATTTAGAAGGAAATGTCTTAGAACACATAGTATTTCATATCGATGCAATTTCCGTGTGAATTCGTCAATGAGTGGGAGTAAGGGATGCAGTAAGGAAGGATTAGTTGATCGGAAACGACATTGTCGTTCCCAAAAGAAAATCCTGTCGTTTCCATAGAAACGTTAGTCGATTTAGAAGCAGAAGTCATAGAACACATAGTATTTCATAGCGACGCAATTTCCGTGTGAATTCGTCAATGAGTGGGAGTGAGGGATGCAGTTAAAAGGATTAGTGGATCGGAAATGAGATTGTCGTATCCCAAAAGAAAATCCTGTCGTTTGTATAGAAACGTTACTCGATTTCGAAGGATTAGTCATAGAACGCATAGTATTTCATAGCGACGCAATTTCCGTGTGAATTCGTCAATGAGTGGGTGTGAGGGATGCAGTAAAGAAGGATTAGTGGATCGGAAATGTGATTGTCGTATCCCAAAAGAAAATCTTGTCGTTTCCATAGAAACGTTACTCGATTTAGAAGGAAATGTCTTAGATCACATAGTATTTCATATCGACGCAATTTCCGTGTGAATTCGCCAATGAGTGGGAGTGAGGGATGCAGTAAAGAAGGATTAGTGGATCGGAAATGAGATTGTCGTATCCCAAAAGAAAATCCGGTCGTTTCCATAGAAACGATACTCGATTTAGAAGGAGAAGCCATTGAATACATAGTATTTCATAGCGACGCAATTTCCGTGTGAATTCGTCAATGAGTGGGAGTGAGGGATGCAGTAAAGAAGCATTAGTGGATCGGAAATAAGATTGTCGTATCCCAAAAGAAAATCCTGTCTTTTTTCAATAGAAACGTTACTCGATTTAGAAGGAGAAGTCATAGAAAACATGGTATTTCATAGCGACGCAATTTCCGTGTGAATTCGTCAATGAGTGGGATTGAGGGATGCAGTAAAGAAGGATTAGTGGATCGGAAATGTGATTGTCGTATCCCAAAAGAAAATCCTGTCGTTTCCATAGAAACGTTACTCGATTTAGAATTAAATGTCTTAGAACACATAGTATTTCATAGCGACGCAATTTCCGTGTGAATTCGTCAATGAGTGGGAGTGAGGGATGCAGTAAAGAAGGATTAGTGGATCGGAAATGTGATTGTCGTATCCCAAAAGAAAATCCTGTCGTTTCCATAGAAACGTTACTCGATTTAGAAGGAGAAGTCATAGAACACATAGTATTTCATAGCGACGCAATTTCCGTGTGAATTCGTCAATGAGTGGGAGTGAGGGATGCAGTAAAGAAGGATTAGTGGATCGGAAATGTGACTGTCGTATCCCAAAAGAAAATCCTGTCGCTTCCATAGAAACGTTACTCGATTTAGAAGGAAATGTCTTAGAACACATAGTATTTCATAGCGATGCAATTTCCGTGTGAATTCGTCAACGAGTGGGAGTAAGGGATGCAGTAAGGAAGGATTAGTTGATCGGAAACGACATTGTCGTATCCCAAAAGAAAATCCTGTCGTTTCCATAGAAACGTTACTCGATTTAGAAGGAGAAATCATAGAACACATGGTATTTCATAGCGACGCAATTTCCGTGTGAATTCGTCAATGAGTGGGAGTGAGGGACGCAGTAAAAAGGATTAGTGGATCGGAAATGAGATTGTCGTATCCCAAAAGAAAATCCTGTCGTTTGTATAGAAACGTTACTCGATTTAGAAGGATTAGTCGTAGAACACATAGTATTTCATAGCGACGCAATTTTCGTGTGAATTCGTCAATGAGTGGGAGTGAGATATGCAGTAAAGAAGGATTAGTAGATCGGAATTGTGATTGTCGTATCCCAAAAGAAAATCCTGTCGTTTCCATAGAAATGTTACTCGATTTAGAAGGAAATGGCTTAGAACACATAGTATTTCATAGCGACGCAATTTCCGTGTGTATTCGTCAATGAGTGGGAGTGAGGGATGCAGTGAAGAGGGATTAGTGGATCGGAAATGAGATTGTTGTATCCCAAAAGAAAATCCTGTCGTTTCCGTAGAAACGGTACTCGATTTAGATGGAGAAGTCATAGAACACATAGTATTTCATAGCGACGCAATTTCCGTGTGAATTCGACAATGTGTAGGAGTAAGGGATGTAGTAAAGAAGGATTAGTGGATCGGAAATGTGATTGTCGTACCCCAAAAGAAAGTCCTGTCGTTTATATAGAAACGTTACTCGATTTAGAAGGAAATGTCGTAGAACACATAGTATTTCATATCGACGCAATTTCCGTGTGAATTCGTCAATGTGTGGGAGTGAGGGATGCAGTAAAGTAGGATTAGTGGATCGGAAATGTGATTGTCGTATCCCAAAAGAAAATCCTGTCGTTTCTATAGAAACGTTACTCGATTTAGAAGGAAATGTCTTAGAACACATAGTATTTCATAGCGACGCAATTTCCGTGTGTATTCGTCAATGAGTGGGAGTGAGGGATGCAGTAAAGAAGGATTAGTGGATCGGAAATGAGATTGTCGTATCCCAAAAGAAAATCCTGTCGTTTCCGTAGAAACGGTACTCGATTTAGAAGGAGAAGTCATAGAACACATAGTATTTCATAGCGACGCAATTTCCGTGTGAATTCGAATATGTGTGGGAGTGAGGGATGCAGTATACATGGATTAGTGGATCGGAAATGTGATTGTCGTACCCCAAAAGAAAATCCTGTCGTTTATATAGAAACGTTACTCGATTTAGAAGGAAATGTCTTGGAACACATAGTATTTCATAGCGACGCAATTTCCGTGTGAATTCGTCAATGTTTGGGAGTGCGGGATGCAGTAAAGAAGGATTAGTGGTTTGGAAATGTGATTGTCGTATCCCAAAAGAAAATCCTGTCGTTTCCATAGAAACGTTACTCGATTTAGAAGGAAATGTCTTAGAACACATAGTATTTCATAGCGACGCAATTTCCGTGTGAATTCGTCAATGGGTGGGAGTGAAGGATGCAGTAGAGAAGGATTAGTGAATCGGAAATGTGATTGTCGTATCAAAAAAGAAAATCCTGTCGTTTCCATAGAAACGTTACTCGATTTAGAAGGAAATGTCTTAGAACACATAGTATTTCATAGCGACGCAATTTCCGTGTGAATTCGTCAATGAGTGGGAGTGAGGGATGCAGTAAAGAAGGATTAGTGGATCGGAAATGAGATTGTCGTATCCCAAAAGAAAATCCTGTCGTTTCCATAGAAACGTTACTCGATTTAGAAGGAGAAGTCATAGAACACGTGGTATTTCATAGCGACGCAATTTCCGTGTGATTTCGTCAATGAGTGGGAGTGAGGGATGCAGTAAAGAAGGATTAGTGGAACGGAAATGAGATTGTCGTATACCAAAAGAAAATCCTGTCGTTTCCATAGAAATGTTACTCGATTTAGAAGGAAAAGTCGTAGAACACATAGTATTTCATTGCGACGCAATTTCCGTGTGAATTCGTCAATGAGTGGGAATGGGGGATGCAGTAAAGGAGGATTAGTGGATCGGAAATGTGATTGTCGTATCCCAAAAGAAAATCCTGTCGTTTCCATACAAACGTTACTCGATTTAGAAGGAGAAGTCATAAACCACATGGTATTTCATAGCGACGCAATTTCCGTGTGAATTCGTCAATGAGTGGGTGTGAGGGATGCAGTAAAGAAGGATTAGTGGATCGGAAATGTGATTGTCGTATCAAAAAAAGAAAATCCTGTCGTTTCCATAGAAACGTTACTCGATTTAGAATTAAATGTCTTAGATCACATAGTATTTCATAGCGACGCAATTACCGTGTGAATTCGTCAATGAGTGGGAGTGAGGGACGCAGTAAAGAAGGATTAGTGGTTCGGAAATGTGATTGTCGTATCCCAAAAGAAAATCCTGTCATTTCCATAGAAACGTTACTCGATTTAGAAGGAAATGTCTTAGAACACATAGTATTTAATAGCGACGCAATTTCCGTGTGAATTCGTCAATGAGTGGGAGTGAGGGATGCAGTAAAGAAGAATTAGTGGATCGGAAATGAGATTGTCGTATCCCAAAAGAAAATCCTGTCGTTTCCATAGAAACGTTACTCGATTGAGAAGGAAATGTCGTAGAACACATAGTATTTCATATCGACGCAATTTCCGTGTGAATTCGTCAATGTGTGGGAGTGAGGGATGCAGTAAAGTAGGATTAGTGGATCGGAAATGTGATTGTCGTATCCCAAAAGAAAATCCTGTCGTTTCTATAGAAACGTTACTCGATTTAGAAGGAAATGTCTTAGAACACATAGTATTTCATAGCGACGCAATTTCCGTGTGTATTCGTCAATGAGTGGGAGTCAGGGATGCAGTAAAGAAGGATTAGTGGATCGGAAATGAGATTGTCGTATCCCAAAAGAAAATCCTGTCGTTTCCGTAGAAACGGTACTCGATTTAGAAGGAGAAGTCATAGAACACATAGTATTTCATAGCGACGCAATTTCCGTGTGAATTCGAATATGTGTGGGAGTGAGGGATGCAGTATACATGGATTAGTGGATCGGAAATGTGATTGTCGTACCCCAAAAGAAAATCCTGTCGTTTATATAGAAACGTTACTCGATTTAGAAGGAAATGTCTTGGAACACATAGTATTTCATAGCGACGCAATTTCCGTGTGAATTCGTCAATGTTTGGGAGTGCGGGATGCAGTAAAGAAGGATTAGTGGATCGGAAATGTGATTGTCGTATCCCAAAAGAAAATCCTGTCGTTTCCATAGAAACGTTACTCGATTTAGAAGGAAATGTCTTAGAACACATAGTATTTCATAGCGACGCAATTTCCGTGTGAATTCGTCAATGGGTGGGAGTGAAGGATGCAGTAAAGAAGGATTAGTGAATCGGAAATGTCATTGTCGTATCAAAAAAGAAAATCCTGTCGTTTCCATAGAAACGTTACTCGATTTAGAAGGAAATGTCTTAGAACACATAGTATTTCATAGCGACGCAATTTCCGTGTGAATTCGTCAATGAGTGGGAGTGAGGGATGCAGTAAAGAAGGATTAGTGGATCGGAAATGAGATTGTCGTATCCCAAAAGAAAATCCTGTCGTTTCCATAGAAACGTTACTCGATTTAGAAGGAGAAGTCATAGAACACGTGGTATTTCATAGCGACGCAATTTCCGTGTGATTTCGTCAATGAGTGGGAGTGAGGGATGCAGTAAAGAAGGATTAGTGGAACGGAAATGAGATTGTCGTATACCAAAAGAAAATCCTGTCGTTTCCATAGAAATGTTACTCGATTTAGAAGGAAAAGTCGTAGAACACATAGTATTTCATTGCGACGCAATTTCCGTGTGAATTCGTCAATGAGTGGGAATGGGGGATGCAGTAAAGGAGGATTAGTGGATCGGAAATGTGATTGTCGTATCCCAAAAGAAAATCCTGTCGTTTCCATACAAACGTTACTCGATTTAGAAGGAGAAGTCATAAACCACATGGTATTTCATAGCGACGCAATTTCCGTGTGAATTCGTCAATGAGTGGGTGTGAGGGATGCAGTAAAGAAGGATTAGTGGATCGGAAATGTGATTGTCGTATCAAAAAAAGAAAATCCTGTCGTTTCCATAGAAACGTTACTCGATTTAGAATTAAATGTCTTAGATCACATAGTATTTCATAGCGACGCAATTACCGTGTGAATTCGTCAATGAGTGGGAGTGAGGGACGCAGTAAAGAAGGATTAGTGGTTCGGAAATGTGATTGTCGTATCCCAAAAGAAAATCCTGTCATTTCCATAGAAACGTTACTCGATTTAGAAGGAAATGTCTTAGAACACATAGTATTTAATAGCGACGCAATTTCCGTGTGAATTCGTCAATGAGTGGGAGTGAGGGATGCAGTAAAGAAGAATTAGTGGATCGGAAATGAGATTGTCGTATCCCAAAAGAAAATCCTGTCGTTTCCATAGAAACGTTACTCGATTGAGAAGGAAATGTCTTAGAACACATAGTATTTCATAGCGACGCAATTTCCGTGTGAATTCGTTATTGAGTGGGAGTGAGGGATGCCGTGAAGAAGGATTAGTGGATCGGAAATGAGATTGTCGTATCCCAAAAGAAAATCCTGTCGTCTCCATAGAAACGTTACTCGATTTAGAAGGAAATGTCTTAGAACACATAGTATTTCATAGCGGCGTAATTTCCGTGTGAATTCGTCAATGACTGGGAGTGAGGGATGCAGTAAAGAATGATTAGTGGATCGGAAATGTAATTGTCGTATCCCAAAAGAAAATCCTGTCGTTTCCATAGAAACGTTTCTCGATTTAGAAGGAAATGTCTTAGATCACATAGTATTTCATACCGACGCAATTTCAGTGTGAATTCGTCAATGAGTGGGTGTGAGGGATGCAGTAAAGAAGGATTAGTAAATCGGAAATGAGATTGTCGTATCCCAAAAGAAAATCCGGTCGCTTCCGTAGAAACGTTACTCGATTTAGTAGGAAATGTCTTAGAACACATAGTATTTCATATCGACGCAATTTCCGTGTGAATTCGTCAATGAGTGGGAGTGTGGGATGCAGTAAAGAAGGATTAGTGGATCGGAAATGAGATTGTCGTATCCCAAAAGAAAATCCGGTCGCTTCTATAGAAACGTTACTCGATTCAGAAGGAAATGTCTTAGAACACATAGTATTTCATATCGACGAAATTTCCGTGTGAATTCGTCAATGAGTGGGAGTGAGGGATGCAGTAAAGAAGGATTAGTGGATCGGAAATGAGATTGCCGTATCCCAAAAGAAAATCCTGTCGTTTCCATAGAAACGTTACTCGATTTAGAAGGAGAAGTCATAGAACACATAGTATTTCCTAGCGACGCAATTTCCGTGTGAATTCGTCAATGAGTGGGAGTGAGGGATGCTGTAAAGAAGGATTAGTGGATCGGAAATGAGATTGTCGTATCTTAAAAGAAAATCCTGTCGTTTCCATAGAAACGTTACTCGATTTAGAAGGAGAAGTCATAGAACACATAGTATTTCATAGCGACGCAATTTCCGTGTGAATTCGTCAATGAGTGGGAGTGAGGGATGCAGTAAAGAAGGATTAGTGGATCGGTTATGTGATTGTCGTATCCCAAAAGAAAATCCTGTCGTTTCCATAGAAACGTTACTCGATTTAGAAGGAAATGTCTTAGAACACATAGTATTTCATAGCGACGCAATTTCCGTGTGAATTCGTCAATGAGTGGGAGTGAGGGATGCAGTAAAGAAGGATTAGTGGAACGGAAATGAGATTGTCGTACACCAAAAGAAAATCCTGTCGTTTCCATAGAAACGTTGCTCGATTTAGAAGGATAAGTCATAGAACACATAGTATTTCATTGCGACGCAATTTCCTTGTGAATTCGTCAATGATTGGGAATGAGGGATGCAGTAAAGAAGGACTAGTGGATCGGAAAAGTGATTGTCGTATCCCAAAAGAAAATCCTGTCGTTTCCATAGAAACGTTACTCGATTTAGAAGGAAATGTCTTAGAACACATAGTATTTCATTGCGACGCAATTTCCGTGTGAATTCGTCAATGAGTGGGAGTGAGGGATGCAGTAAAGAAGCATTAGTGGATCGGAAATAAGATTGTCGTATCCCAAAAGAAAATCCTGTCTTTTTTCAATAGAAACGTTACTCGATTTAGAAGGAGAAGTCATAGAAAACATGGTATTTCATAGCGACGCAATTTCCGTGTGAATTCGTCAATGAGTGGGATTGAGGGATGCAGTAAAGAAGGATTAGTGGATCGGAAATGTGACTGTCGTATCCCAAAAGAAAATCCTGTCGTTTCCATAGAAACGTTACTCGATTTAGAATTAAATGTCTTAGAACACATAGTATTTCATAGCGACGCAATTTCCGTGTGAATTCGTCAATGAGTGGGAGTGAGGGATGCAGTAAAGAAGGATTAGTGGATCGGAAATGTGATTGTCGTATCCCAAAAGAAAATCCTGTCGTTTCCATAGAAACGTTACTCGATTTAGAAGGAGAAGTCATAGAACACATAGTATTTCATAGCGACGCAATTTCCGTGTGAATTCGTCAATGAGTGGGAGTGAGGGATGCAGTAAAGAAGGATTAGTGGATCGGAAATGTGACTGTCGTATCCCAAAAGAAAATCCTGTCGCTTCCATAGAAACGTTACTCGATTTAGAAGGAAATGTCTTAGAACACATAGTATTTCATAGCGATGCAATTTCCGTGTGAATTCGTCAACGAGTGGGAGTAAGGGATGCAGTAAGGAAGGATTAGTTGATCGGAAACGACATTGTCGTATCCCAAAAGAAAATCCTGTCGTTTCCATAGAAACGTTACTCGATTTAGAAGGAGAAGTCATAGAACACATAGTATTTCATAGCGACGCAATTTCCGTGTGAATTCGTCAATGAGTGGGAGTGAGGGACACAGTAAAAAGGATTAGTGGATCGGAAATGAGATTGTCGTATCCCAAAAGAAAATCCTGTCGTTTGTATAGAAACGTTACTCGATTTAGAAGGATTAGTCGTAGAACACATAGTATTTCATAGCGACGCAATTTCCGTGTGAATTCGTCAATGAGTGGGAGTGAGGGATGCAGTAAAGAAGGATTAGTAGATCGGAATTGTGATTGTCGTATCCCAAAAGAAAATCCTGTCGTTTCCATAGAAATGTTACTCGATTTAGAAGGAAATGGCTTAGAACACATAGTTTTTCATAGCGACGCAATTTCCGTGTGTATTCGTCAATGAGTGGGAGTGAGGGATGCAGTGAAGAGGGATTAGTGGATCGGAAATGAGATTGTTGTATCCCAAAAGAAAATCCTGTCGTTTCCGTAGAAACGGTACTCGATTTAGATGGAGAAGTCATAGAACACATAGTATTTCATAGCGACGCAATTTCCGTGTGAATTCGACAATGTGTAGGAGTAAGGGATGTAGTAAAGAAGGATTAGTGGATCGGAAATGTGATTGTCGTACCCCAAAAGAAAGTCCTGTCGTTTATATAGAAACGTTACTCGATTTAGAAGGAAATGTCGTAGAACACATAGTATTTCATATCGACGCAATTTCCGTGTGAATTCGTCAATGTGTGGGAGTGAGGGATGCAGTAAAGTAGGATTAGTGGATCGGAAATGTGATTGTCGTATCCCAAAAGAAAATCCTGTCGTTTCTATAGAAACGTTACTCGATTTAGAAGGAAATGTCTTAGAACACATAGTATTTCATAGCGACGCAATTTCCGTGTGTATTCGTCAATGAGTGGGAGTGAGGGATGCAGTAAAGAAGGATTAGTGGATCGGAAATGAGATTGTCGTATCCCAAAAGAAAATCCTGTCGTTTCCGTAGAAACGGTACTCGATTTAGAAGGAGAAGTCATAGAACACATAGTATTTCATAGCGACGCAATTTCCGTGTGAATTCGACAATGTGTGGGAGTGAGGGATGCAGTATACATGGATTAGTGGATCGGAAATGTGATTGTCGTACCCCAAAAGAAAATCCTGTCGTTTATATAGAAACGTTACTCGATTTAGAAGGAAATGTCTTGGAACACATAGTATTTCATAGCGACGCAGTTTCCGTGTGAATTCGTCAATGTGTGGGAGTGCGGGATGCAGTAAAGAAGGATTAGTGGATCGGAAATGTGATTGTCGTATCCCAAAAGAAAATCCTGTCGTTTCCATAGAAACGTTACTCGATTTAGAAGGAAATGTCTTAGAACACATAGTATTTCATAGCGACGCAATTTCCGTGTGAATTCGTCAATGGGTGGGAGTGAAGGATGCAGTAAAGAAGGATTAGTGAATCGGAAATGTGATTGTCGTATCAAAAAAGAAAATCCTGTCGTTTCCATAGAAACGTTACTCGATTTAGAAGGAAATGTCTTAGAACACATAGTATTTCATAGCGACGCAATTTCCGTGTGAATTCGTCAATGAGTGGGAGTGAGGGATGCAGTAAAGAAGGATTAGTGGATCGGAAATGAGATTGTCGTATCCCAAAAGAAAATCCTGTCGTTTCCATAGAAACGTTACTCGATTTAGAAGGAGAAGTCATAGAACACGTGGTATTTCATAGCGACGCAATTTCCGTGTGATTTCGTCAATGAGTGGGAGTGAGGGATGCAGTAAAGAAGGATTAGTGGAACGGAAATGAGATTGTCGTATACCAAAAGAAAATCCTGTCGTTTCCATAGAAATGTTACTCGATTTAGAAGGAAAAGTCGTAGAACACATAGTATTTCATTGCGACGCAATTTCCGTGTGAATTCGTCAATGAGTGGGAATGGGGGATGCAGTAAAGGAGGATTAGTGGATCGGAAATGTGATTGTCGTATCCCAAAAGAAAATCCTGTCGTTTCCATAGAAACGTTACTCGATTTAGAAGGAGAAGTCATAAACCACATGGTATTTCATAGCGACGCAATTTCCGTGTGAATTCGTCAATGAGTGGGTGTGAGGGATGCAGTAAAGAAGGATTAGTGGATCGGAAATGTGATTGTCGTATCAAAAAAAGAAAATCCTGTCGTTTCCATAGAAACGTTACTCGATTTAGAATTAAATGTCTTAGAACACATAGTATTTCATAGCGACGCAATTACCGTGTGAATTCGTCAATGAGTGGGAGTGAGGGATGCAGTAAAGAAGGATTAGTGGTTCGGAAATGTGATTGTCGTATCCCAAAAGAAAATTCTGTCATTTCCATAGAAACGTTACTCGATTTAGAAGGAAATGTCTTAGAACACATAGTATTTCATAGCGACGCAATTTCCGTGTGAATTCGTCAATGAGTGGGAGTGAGGGATGCAGTAAAGAAGAATTAGTGGATCGGAAATGAGATTGTCGTATCCCAAAAGAAAATCCTGTCGTTTCCATAGAAACGTTACTCGATTGAGAAGGAAATGTCTTAGAACACATAGTATTTCATAGCGACGCAATTTCCGTGTGAATTCGTTATTGAGTGGGAGTGAGGGATGCCGTGAAGAAGGATTAGTGGATCGGAAATGAGATTGTCGTATCCCAAAAGAAAATCCTGTCGTCTCCATAGAAACGTTACTCGATTTAGAAGGAAATGTCTTAGAACACATAGTATTTCATAGCGGCGTAATTTCCGTGTGAATTCGTCAATGACTGGGAGTGAGGGATGCAGTAAAGAATGATTAGTGGATCGGAAATGTAATTGTCGTATCCCAAAAGAAAATCCTGTCGTTTCCATAGAAACGTTTCTCGATTTAGAAGGAAATGTCTTAGATCACATAGTATTTCATACCGACGCAATTTCAGTGTGAATTCGTCAATGAGTGGGAGTGAGGGATGCAGTAAAGAAGGATTAGTAAATCGGAAATGAGATTGTCGTATCCCAAAAGAAAATCCTGTCGCTTCCGTAGAAACGTTACTCGATTTAGTAGGAAATGTCTTAGAACACATAGTATTTCATATCGACGCAATTTCCGTGTGAATTCGTCAATGAGTGGGAGTGTGGGATGCAGTAAAGAAGGATTAGTGGATCGGAAATGAGATTGTCGTATCCCAAAAGAAAATCCGGTCGCTTCTATAGAAACGTTACTCGATTCAGAAGGAAATGTCTTAGAACACATAGTATTTCATATCGACGAAATTTCCGTGTGAATTCGTCAATGAGTGGGAGTGAGGGATGCAGTAAAGAAGGATTAGTGGATCGGAAATGAGATTGTCGTATCCCAAAAGAAAATCCTGTCGTTTCCATAGAAACGTTACTCGATTTAGAAGGAGAAGTCATAGAACACATAGTATTTCCTAGCGACGCAATTTCCGTGTGAATTCGTCAATGAGTGGGAGTGAGGGATGCTGTAAAGAAGGATTAGTGGATCGGAAATGAGATTGTCGTATCTTAAAAGAAAATCCTGTCGTTTCCATAGAAACGTTACTCGATTTAGAAGGAGAAGTCATAGAACACATAGTATTTCATAGCGACGCAATTTCCGTGTGAATTCGTCAATGAGTGGGAGTGAGGGATGCAGTAAAGAAGGATTAGTGGATCGGAGATGTGATTGTCGTATCCCAAAAGAAAATCCTGTCGTTTCCATAGAAACGTTACTCGATTTAGAAGGAAATGTCTTAGAACACATAGTATTAAATAGCGACGCAATTTCCGTGTGAATTCGTCAATGAGTGGGAGTGAGGGATGCAGTAAAGATGGATTAGTGGATCGGAAATGAGATTGTCGTATCCCAAAAGAAAATCCTGTCGTTTCCATAGAAACGTTACTCGATTTAGAAGGAGAAGTCATAGAACACATGGTATTTCATAGCGACGCAATTTCCGTGTGAATTCGTCAATGAGTGGGAGTGAGGGATGCAGTAAAGAAGGATTAGTGGAACGGAAATGAGATTGTCGTACACCAAAAGAAAATCCTGTCGTTTCCATAGAAACGTTACTCGATTTAGAAGGATAAGTCATAGAACACATAGTATTTCATTGCGACGCAATTTCCTTGTGAATTCGTCAATGATTGGGAATGAGGGATGCAGTAAAAAAGGACTAGTGGATCGGAAAAGTGATTGTCGTATCCCAAAAGAAAATCCTGTCGTTTCCATAGAAACGTTACTCTATTTAGAAGGAAATGTCTTAGAACACATAGTATTTCATAGCGACGCAATTTCCGTGTGAATTCGACAATGAGTGGGAGTGAGGGATGCAGTAAACAAGAATTAGTGGATCGGAAATGTGATTGTCGTATCCCAAAAGAAAATCCTGTCGTTTCCATAGAAACGTTACTCGATTTAGAAGGAAATGTCTTAGAACACATAGTATTTCATAGCGACGCAATTACCGTGTGAATTCGTCAATGAGTGGGAGTGAGGGATGCAGTAAAGAAGGATTAGTGGATCGGAAATGTGATTGTCGTATCCCAAAAGAAAATCCTGTCGTTTCCATAGAAACGTTACTCGATTTAGAATTAGATGTCTTAGAACACATAGTGTTTCATAGCGACGCAATTTCCGTGTGAATTCGTCAATGAGATGGAGTGAGGGATGCAGTAAAGAAGGATTTGTGGATCGGAAATGTGATAGTCGTATACCGAAAGAAAATCCTGTCGTTTCCATAGAAACGTTACTCGATTTGGAAGGAGAAGTCATAGAACACATAGTATTTCATAGCGACGCAATTTCCGTGTGAATTCATCAATGAGTGGGAGTGAGGGATGCAGTAAAGAAGGATTAGTGGATTGGAAATGAGATTGTCGTATCCCAAAAGAAAATCCTGTCGTTTCCATAGAAACGTTACTCGATTTAGAAGGAGAAGTCATAGAACACATAGTATTTCATAGCGACGCAATTTCCGTGTGAATTCGTCAATGAGTGGGAGTGAGGGATGCAGTAAAGAAGGATTAGTGGATCGGAAATGAGATTGTCGTATCCCAAAAGAAAATCCTGTCGTTTCCATAGAAACGTTACTCGATTTAGAAGGAGAAGTCATAGAACACATGGTATTTCATAGCGACGCAATTTCCGGGTGATTTCGTCAATGAGTGGGAGTGAGGGATGCAGTAAAGAAGGATTAGTGGAACGGAAATGAGATTGTCGTATACCAAAAGAAAATCCTGTCGTTTCCATAGAAACGTTACTCGTTTTAGAAGGAAAAGTCATAGAACACATAGTATTTCATTGCGACGCAATTTCCGTGTGAATTCGTCAATGAGTGGGGATGAGGGATGCAGTAAAGTAGGATTAGTGGATCGGAAATGTGATTGTCGTATCCCAAAAGAAAATCCTGTCGTTTCCATAGAAACGTTACTCGATTTAGAATAAAATGTCTTAGTACACATAGTATTTCATAGCGACGCAATTTCCGTGTGAATTCGACAATGAGTTGGAGTGAGGGATGCAGTAAAGAAGGATTAGTGGATCGGAAATGTGATTGTCGTATCCCAAAAGAAAATTCTGTCGTTTCCATAGAAACGTTACTCGATTTAGAAGGAAATGTCTTAGAACACATAGTATTTCATAGCGACGCAATTACCGTGTGAATTCGTCAGCGAGTGGGAGTGAGGGATGCAGTAAAGAAGGATTAGTGGATCGGAAATGAGATTGTCGTATCCCAAAAGAAAATCCTGTCGTTTCCGTAGAAACGTTACTCGATTTAGAATTAAATGTCTTAAAACACATAGTATTTCATAGCGACGCAATTTCCGTGTGAATTCGTCAATGAGTGGGAGTGAGAGTTGCAGTAAAGAAGGATTAGTGGATCGGAAATGTGATTGTCGTATCCCAAAAGAAAATTCTGTCGTTTCCATAGATACGTTACTCGATTTAGAAGGAGAAGTCATAGAACACATAGTATTTCATAGCGACGCAATTTCCGTGTGAATTCGTCAATGTGTGGGAGTGAGGGATGCAGTAAAGAAGGATTAGTGAATCGGATATGTGACTGTCGCATCCCAAAAGAAAATCCTGTTGTTTCCATAGAAACGTTACTCGATTTTGAAGGAAATGTCTTAGAACACATAGTATTTCATAGTGACGCAATTTCCGTGTGAATTCGTCAATGAGTGGGAGTAAGGGATGCAGTAAGGAAGGATTAGTGGATCGAAAAACAACATTGTCGTATCCCAAAAGAAAATCCTGTCGTTTCCATAGAAACGTTACTCGATTTAGAAGGAGAAGTCATAGAACACATAGTATTTCATAGCGACGCAATTTCCGTGTGAATTCGTCAATGAGTGGGAGTGAGGGATGCAGTAAAGAAGGATTAGTGGCTCGGAAATGTGATTGTCGTATCCCAAAAGAAAATCCTGTCGTTTCCATAGAAACGTTACTCGATTTAGAAGGAGAAGTCATAGAACACATAGTATATCCTAGCGACGCAATTTCCGTGTGAATTCGTCAATGAGTGGGAGTGAGGGATGCAGTAAAGAAGGATTAGTGGATCGGAAATGAGATTGTCGTATCCCAAAAGAAAATCCTATCGTTTCCATAGAAACGTTACTCGATTTAGAAGGAGAAGTCATAGAACACATAGTATTTCATAGCGACGCAATTTCCGTGTGAATTCGTCAATGAGTGGGAGTGAGGGATGCAGTAAAGAAGGATTAGTGGATCGGAAATGTGACTGTCGTATCCCAAAAGAAAATCCTGTCGCTTCCATAGAAACGTTACTCGATTTAGAAGGAAATGTCTTAGAACACATAGTATTTCATAGCGATGCAATTTCCGTGTGAATTCGTCAACGAGTGGGAGTAAGGGATGCAGTAAGGAAGGATTAGTTGATCGGAAACGACATTGTCGTATCCCAAAAGAAAATCCTGTCGTTTCCATAGAAACGTTACTCGATTTAGAAGGAGAAGTCATAGAACACATAGTATTTTATAGCGACGCAATTTCCGTGTGAATTCGTCAATGAGTGGGAGTGAGGGACGCAGTAAAAAGGATTAGTGGATCGGAAATGAGATTGTCGTATCCCAAAAGAAAATCCTGTCGTTTGTATAGAAACGTTACTCGATTTAGAAGGATTAGTCGTAGAATACATAGTATTTCATAGCGACGCAATTTCCGTGTGAATTCGTCAATGAGTGGGAGTGAGGGATGCAGTAAAGAAGGATTAGTAGATCGGAAATGTGATTGTCGTATCCCAAAAGAAAATCCTGTCGTTTCCATAGAAATGTTACTCGATTTAGAAGGAAATGTCTTAGAACACATAGTATTTCATAGCGACGCAATTTCCGTGTGTATTCGTCAATGAGTGGGAGTGAGGGATGCAGTGAAGAGGGATTAGTGGATCGGAAATGAGATTGTCGTATCCCAAAAGAGAATCCTGTCGTTTCCGTAGAAACGGTACTCGATTTAGATGGAGAAGTCATAGAACACATAGTATTTCATAGCGACGCAAATTCCGTGTGAATTCGACAATGTGTAGGAGTAAGGGATGTAGTAAAGAAGGATTAGTGGATCGGAAATGTGATTGTCGTACCCCAAAAGAAAGTCCTGTCGTTTATATAGAAACGTTACTCGATTTAGAAGGAAATGTCGTAGAACACATAGTATTTCATATCGACGCAATTTCCGTGTGAATTCGTCAATGTGTGGGAGTGAGGGATGCAGTAAAGAATGATTAGTGGATCGGAAATGTGATTGTCGTATCCCAAAAGAAAATCCTGTCGTTTCCATAGAAACGTTACTCGATTTAGAAGGAAATGTCTTAGAACACATAGTATTTCATAGCGACGCAATTTCCGTGTGTATTCGTCAATGAGTGGGAGTGAGGGATGCAGTAAAGAAGGATTAGTGGATCGGAAATGAGATTGTCGTATCCCAAAAGAAAATCCTGTCGTTTCCGTAGAAACGGTACTCGATTTACAAGGAGAAGTCATAGAACACATAGTATTTCATAGCGACGCAATTTCCGGGTGAATTCGACAATGTGTGGGAGTGAGGGATGCAGTATACAAGGATTAGTGGATCGGAAATGTGATTGTCGTACCCCAAAAGAAAATCCTGTCGTTTATATAGAAACGTTACTCGATTTAGAAGGAAATGTCGTAGAACACATAGTATTTCATAGCGACGCAATTTCCGTGTGAATTCGTCAATGTGTGGGAGTGCGGGATGCAGTAAAGAAGGATTAGTGGATCTGAAATGTGATTGTCGTATCCCAAAAGAAAATCCTGTCGTTTCCATAGAAACGTTACTCGATTTAGAAGGAAATGTCTTAGAACACATAGTATTTCATAGCGACGCAATTTCCGTGTGAATTCGTCAATGGGTGGGAGTGAAGGATGCAGTAAAGAAGGATTAGTGAATCGGAAATGTGATTGTCGTATCAAAAAAGGAAATCCTGTCGTTTCCATAGAAACGTTACTCGATTTAGAAGGAAATGTCTTAGAACACATAGTATTTCATAGCGACGCAATTTCCGTGTGAATTCGTCAATGAGTGGGAGTGAGGGATGCAGTAAAGAAGGATTAGTGGATCGGAAATGAGATTGTCGTATCCCAAAAGAAAATCCTGTCGTTTCCATAGAAACGTTACTCGATTTAGAAGGAGAAGTCATAGAACACGTGGTATTTCATAGCGACGCAATTTCCGTGTGATTTCGTCAATGAGTGGGAGTGAGGGATGCAGTAAAGAAGGATTAGTTGAACGGAAATGAGATTGTCGTATACCAAAAGAAAATCCTGTCGTTTCCATAGAGATGTTACTCGATTTAGAAGGAAAAGTCGTAGAACACATAGTATTTCATTGCGACGCAATTTCCGTGTGAATTCGTCAATGAGTGGGAATGGGGGATGCAGTAAAGGAGGATTAGTGGATCGGAAATGTGATTGTCGTATCCCAAAAGAAAATCCTGTCGTTTCCATAGAAACGTTACTCGATTTAGAAGGAGAAGTCATAAAACACATGGTATTTCATAGCGACGCAATTTCCGTGTGAATTCGTCAATGAGTGGGTGTGAGGGATGCAGTAAAGAAGGATTAGTGGATCGGAAATGTGATTGTCGTATCAAAAAAAGAAAATCCTGTCGTTTCCATAGAAACGTTACTCGATTTAGAATTAAATGTCTTAGAACACATAGTATTTCATAGCGACGCAATTACCGTGTGAATTCGTCAATGAGTGGGAGTGAGGGATGCAGTAAAGAAGGATTAGTGGTTCGGAAATGTGATTGTCGTATCCCAAAAGAAAATCCTGTCGTTTCCATAGAAACGTTACTCGATTTAGAAGGAAATGTCTTAGAACACATAGTATTTCATAGCGACGCAATTTCCGTGTGAATTCGTCAATGAGTGGGAGTGAGGGATGCAGTAAAGAAGGATTAGTGGATCGGAAATGAGATTGTCGTATCCCAAAAGAAAATCCTGTCGTTTCCATAGAAACGTTACTCGATTGAGAAGGAAATGTCTTAGAACACATAGTATTTCATAGCGACGCAATTTCCGTGTGAATTCGTTATTGAGTGGGAGTGAGGGATGCCGTGAAGAAGGATTAGTGGATCGGAAATGAGATTGTCGTATCCCAAAAGAAAATCCTGTCGTCTCCATAGAAACGTTACTCGATTTAGAAGGAAATGTCTTAGAACACATAGTATTTCATAGCGGCGTAATTTCCGTGTGAATTCGTCAATGACTGGGAGTGAGGGATGCAGTAAAGAATGATTAGTGGATCGGAAATGTAATTGTCGTATCCCAAAAGAAAATCCTGTCGTTTCCATAGAAACGTTACTCGATTTAGAAGGATAAGTCGTAGAACACATGGTATTTCATAGCGACGCAATTTCCGTGTGAATTCGTCAATGAGTGGGAGTGAGGGATGCAGTAAAGAAGGATTAGTGGAACGGAAATGAGATTGTCGTACACCAAAAGAAAATCCTGTCGTTTCCATAGAAACGTTACTCGATTTAGAAGGATAAGTCATAGAACACATAGTATTTCATTGCGACGCAATTTCCTTGTGAATTCGTCAATGAGTGGGAATGAGGGATGCAGTAAAGAAGGACTAGTGGATCGGAAAAGTGATTGTCGTATCCCAAAAGAAAATCCTGTCGTTTCCATAGAAACGTTACTCGATTTAGAAGGAAATGTCTTAGAACACATAGTATTTCATAGCGACGCAATTTCCGTGTGAATTCGACAATGAGTGGGAGTGAGGGATGCAGTAAACAAGTATTAGTGGATCGGAAATGTGATTGTCGTATCCCAAAAGAAAATCCTGTCGTTTCCATAGAAACGTTACTCGATTTAGAAGGAAATGTCTTAGTACACATAGTATTTCATAGCGACGCATTTTCCGTGTGAATTCGACAATGAGTGGGAGTGAGGGATGCAGTAAAGAAGGATTAGTGGATCGGAAATGTGATTGTCGTATCCCAAAAGAAAATCCTGTCGTTTCCATAGAAACGTTACTCGATTTAGAAGGAAATGTCTTAGAACACATAGTATTTCATAGCGACGCAATTTCCGTGTGAATTCGTCAATGGGTGGGAGTGAAGGATGCAGTAAAGAAGGATTAGTGAATCGGAAATGTGATTGTCGTATCAAAAAAGAAAATCCTGTCGTTTCCATAGAAACGTTACTCGATTTAGAAGGAAATGTCTTAGAACACATAGTATTTCATAGCGACGCAATTTCCGTGTGAATTCGTCAATGAGTGGGAGTGAGGGATGCAGTAAAGAAGGATTAGTGGATCGGAAATGAGATTGTGGTATCCCAAAAGAAAATCCTGTCGTTTCCATAGAAACGTTACTCGATTTAGAAGGAGAAGTCATAGAACACGTGGTATTTCATAGCGACGCAATTTCCGTGTGATTTCGTCAATGAGTGGGAGTGAGGGATGCAGTAAAGAAGGATTAGTGGAACGGAAATGAGATTGTCGTATACCAAAAGAAAATCCTGTCGTTTCCATAGAAATGTTACTCGATTTAGAAGGAAAAGTCGTAGAACACATAGTATTTCATTGCGACGCAATTTCCGTGTGAATTCGTCAATGAGTGGTAATGGGGGATGCAGTAAAGGAGGATTAGTGGATCGGAAATGTGATTGTCGTATCCCAAAAGAAAATCCTGTCGTTTCCATAGAAACGTTACTCGATTGAGAAGGAAATGTCTTAGAACACATAGTATTTCATAGCGACGCAATTTCCGTGTGAATTCGTTATTGAGTGGGAGTGAGGGATGCCGTGAAGAAGGATTAGTGGATCGGAAATGAGATTGTCGTATCCCAAAAGAAAATCCTGTCGTCTCCATAGAAACGTTACTCGATTTAGAAGGAAATGTCTTAGAACACATAGTATTTCATAGCGGCGTAATTTCCGTGTGAATTCGTCAATGACTGGGAGTGAGGGATGCAGTAAAGAATGATTAGTGGATCGGAAATGTAATTGTCGTATCCCAAAAGAAAATCCTGTCGTTTCCATAGAAACGTTTCTCGATTTAGAAGGAAATGTCTTAGATCACATAGTATTTCATATCGACGCAATTTCCGTGTGAATTCGTCAATGAGTGGGAGTGAGGGATGCAGTAAAGAAGGATTAGTGGATCGGAAATGAGATTGTCGTATCCCAAAAGAAAATCCGGTCGCTTCCATAGAAACGTTACTCGATTTAGAAGGAATTGTCTTAGAACACATAGTATTTCATATCGACGCAATTTCCGTGTGAATTCGTCAATGAGTGGGAGTGAGGGATGCAGTAAAGAAGGATTAGTGGATCGGAAATGAGATTGTCGTATCCCAAAAGAAAATCCGGTCGCTTCTATAGAAACGTTACTCGATTCAGAAGGAAATGTCTTAGAACACATAGTATTTCATATCGACGAAATTTCCGTGTGAATTCGTCAATGAGTGGGAGTGAGGGATGCAGTAAAGAAGGATTAGTGGATCGGAAATGAGATTGTCGTATCCCAAAGAAAATCCTGTCGTTTCCATAGAAACGTTACTCGATTTAGAAGGAGAAGTCATAGAACACATAGTATTTCATAGCGACGCAATGTCCGTGTGAATTCGTCAATGAGTGGGAGTGAGGGATGCAGTAAAGAAGGATTAGTGGATCGGAAATGAGATTGTCGTATCCTAAAAGAAAATCCTGTCGTTTCCATAGAAACGTTACTCGATTTAGAAGGAGAAGTCATAGAACACATAGTACGAGGGTCGGTCAAAAAGTAATGCCTCCCATTTTTTTTCTACTTAAAGAAATTAAGTTAAGTGAAAAATTTGAATTTGGCGCCATTCCTCAAACCTTCTTCTGCAATCCACTGCAGTAGTAACTTTCTGTGTCAACAGGTGGCAGCACAGCAGAAGTTTGTAAGATGGCCGACATCGATGTTCGTTTGAGACAGCGTTGTGTGATTGAATTCTTGAATGCAGAAGGTGAAACGCCCATACGCATTCATGAAAGACTGAAGAAGGTGTATGGTGTTGTGACAGTGGATGTCAGCACTGTTAGACGATGGGTTCGTTGTAACACCGTTGACTGACGAAAAGCGGAGCGGCAGGCCGGTGAGTGCAGTGACTCCACACAACATTCAGCAAGTTGATGACATCATTCGTGGTGACCGTCGGGTGACTGCAGATGAAGTGTGTCGCATTATTTCTCTTAGTAAAGGCAGTGTGATCACGATTATTAAACAATTGGGGTACTCAAAAGTTTGTGCACGGTGGGTTCCAAGAATGTTAACCGATCAGAATAAAGAGGCAAGGAAAATAATAGCCTCCCAACACTTGCAGCGCTTCCGTTTGGAGGGAGATGAGTTTCTGAAAAAAATTGTGACCGGGGACGAAACATGGGTGCATTTTTTTGAACCCGAATCAAAGAGGCAGTCAATGGAGTGGCGTCACACAAGCTCGCCGAGGAAGAAAAAATTCAAAACTGTGCGATCGGCAGGGAAAGTTATGGCAACAGTTTTCTGGGATACAGAGGGTGTGATTCTGGTTGATTTTTGGAGCAGGGATGCACAATAAATTCTGTTCAATACGTCACAACCCTCAACAAACTTAAAGCACGTCTTCAGCGAGTTCGCCCAACAAAATCAATGGCAGATGTTCTTCTTTTGCATGACAATGCAAGACCACACACCAGTCGTCACACCTCTGACGAGATTGTCAAAATTGGATGGGAAGTTTTGCCTCATCCCCCATACAGCCCTGACCTGGCACCATCAGACTTCCATCTGTTCGGGCCACTAAAAGAAGCTCATCGTGGGATTCATTTTGAAGATGAGGAGGCCGTCAAAACATCCGTGCGTCAATGGCTTAGGAAGCAGAGCTGTGATTTTTACCGTGCTGGGATACATGCCCTTGTTCAAAGATGGACCAAAACTGTAGAGATGGGCGGAGATTACATTGAAAAATGACAAAATGATCCTCAATGTTGTGGTTTTCAACCTATGTAATTGCATTTAAATTTCCTGACAATTAAACGTAGAAAAAAAAATAGGAGGCATTACTTTTTGACTGACCCTCGTATTTCATAGCGACGCAATTTCCGTGTGAATTCGTCAATGAGTGGGAGTGAGGGATGCAGTAAAGAAGGATTAGTGGATCGGAGATGTGATTGTCGTATCCCAAAAGAAAATCCTGTCGTTTCCATAGAAACGTTACTCGATTTAGAAGGAAATGTCTTAGAACACATAGTATTTCATAGCGACGCAATTTCCGTGTGAATTCGTCAATGAGTGGGAGTGAGGGATGCAGTAAAGATGGATTAGTGGATCGGAAATGAGATTGTCGTATCCCAAAAGAAAATCCTGTCGTTTCCATAGAAACGTTACTCGATTTAGAAGGAGAAGTCGTAGAACACATGGTATTTCATAGCGACGCAATTTCCGTGTGAATTCGTCAATGAGTGGGAGTGAGGGATGCAGTAAAGAAGGATTAGTGGAACGGAAATGAGATTGTCGTACACCAAAAGAAAATCCTGTCGTTTCCATAGAAACGTTACTCGATTTAGAAGGATAAGTCATAGAACACATAGTATTTCATTGCGACGCAATTTCCTTGTGAATTCGTCAATGAGTGGGAATGAGGGATGCAGTAAAGAAGGACTAGTGGATCGGAAAAGTGATTGTCGTATCCCAAAAGAAAATCCTGTCGTTTCCATAGAAACGTTACTCGATTTAGAAGGAAATGTCTTAGAACACATAGTATTTCATAGCGACGCAATTTCCGTGTGAATTCGACAATGAGTGGGAGTGAGGGATGCAGTAAACAAGTATTAGTGGATCGGAAATGTGATTGTCGTATCCCAAAAGAAAATCCTGTCGTTTCCATAGAAACGTTACTCGATTTAGAAGGAAATGTCTTAGAACACATAGTATTTCATAGCGACGCAATTACCGTGTGAATTCGTCAATGAGTGGGAGTGAGGGATGCAGTAAAGAAGGATTAGTGGATCGGAAATGTGATTGTCGTATCCCAAAAGAAAATCCTGTCGTTTCCATAGAAACGTTACTCGATTTAGAATTAGATGTCTTAGAACACATAGTATTTTATAGCGACGCAATTTCCGTGTGAATTCGTCAATGAGATGGAGTGTGGGATGCAGTAAAGAAGGATTTGTGGATCGGAAATGTGATAGTCGTATACCGAAAGAAAATCCTGTCGTTTCCATAGAAACGTTACTCGATTTAGAAGGAGAAGTCATAGAACACATAGTATTTCATAGCGACGCAATTTCCGTGTGAATTCATCAATGAGTGGGAGTGAGGGATGCAGTAAAGAAGGATTAGTGGATTGGAAATGAGATTGTCGTATCCCAAAAGAAAATCCTGTCGTTTCCATAGAAACGTTACTCGATTTAGAAGGAGAAGTCATAGAACACATAGTATTTCATAGCGACGCAATTTCCGTGTGAATTCGTCAATGAGTGGGAGTGAGGGATGCAGTAAAGAAGGATTAGTGGATCGGAAATGAGATTGTCGTATCCCAAAAGAAAATCCTGTCGTTTCCATAGGAACGTTACTCGATTTAGAAGGAGAAGTCATAGAACACATGGTATTTCATAGCGACGCAATTTCCGGGTGATTTCGTCAATGAGTGGGAGTGAGGGATGCAGTAAAGAAGGATTAGTGGAACGGAAATGAGATTGTCGTATACCAAAAGAAAATCCTGTCGTTTCCATAGAAACGTTACTCGATTTAGAAGGAAAAGTCATAGAACACATAGTATTTCATTGCGACGCAATTTCCGTGTGAATTCGTCAATGAGTGGGGATGAGGGATGCAGTAAAGTAGTATTAGTGGATCGGAAATGTGATTGTCGTATCCCAAAAGAAAATCCTGTCGTTTCCAAAGAAACGTTACTCGATTTAGAAGGAAATGTCTTAGTACACATAGTATTTCATAGCGACGCAATTTCCGTGTGAATTCGACAATGAGTGGGAGTGAGGGATGCAGTAAAGAAGGATTAGTGGATCGGAAATGTGATTGTCGTATCCCAAAAGAAAATTCTGTCGTTTCCATAGAAACGTTGCTCGATTTAGAAGGAAATGTCTTAGAACACATAGTATTTCATAGCGACGCAATTACCGTGTGAATTCGTCAGCGAGTGGGAGTGAGGGATGCAGTAAAGAAGGATTAGTGGATCGGAAATGAGATTGTCGTATCCCAAAAGAAAATCCTGTCGTTTCCATAGAAACGTTACTCGATTTAGAATTAAATGTCTTAAAACACATAGTATTTCATAGCGACGCAATTTCCGTGTGAATTCGTCAATGAGTGGGAGTGAGAGTTGCAGTAAAGAAGGATTAGTGGATCGGAAATGTGATTGTCGTATCCCAAAAGAAAATTCTGTCGTTTCCATAGATACGTTACTCGATTTAGAAGGAGAAGTCATAGAACACATAGTATTTCATAGCGACGCAATTTCCGTGTGAATTCGTCAATGAGTGGGAGTAAGGGATGCAGTAAGGAAGGATTAGTGGATCGAAAAACAACATTGTCGTATCCCAAAAGAAAATCCTGTCGTTTCCATAGAAACGTTACTCGATTTAGAAGGAGAAGTCATAGAACACATAGTATTTCATTGTGACGCAATTTATGTGTGAATTCGTCAATGAGTGGGAGTAAGGGATGCAGTAAGGAAGGATTAGTGGATCGAAAAACAACATTGTCGTATTGCAAAAGAAAATCCTGTCGTTTCCATAGAAACGTTACTCGATTTAGAAGGAGAAGTCATAGAACACATAGTATTTCATAGCGACGCAATTTCCGTGTGAATTCGTCAATGAGTGGGAGTGAGGGATGCAGTAAAGAAGGATTAGTGGCTCGGAAATGTGATTGTCGTATCCCAAAAGAAAATCCTGTCGTTTCCATAGAAACGTTACTCGATTTAGAAGGAGAAGTCATAGAACACATAGTATATCCTAGCGACGCAATTTCCGTGTGAATTCGTCAATGAGTGGGAGTGAGGGATGCAGTAAAGAAGGATTAGTGGATCGGAAATGAGATTGTCGTATCCCAAAAGAAAATCCTATCGTTTCCATAGAAACGTTACTCGATTTAGAAGGAGAAGTCATAGAACACATAGTATTTCATAGCGACGCAATTTCCGTGTGAATTCGTCAATGAGTGGGAGTGAGGGATGCAGTAAAGAAGGATTAGTGGATCCGAAATGTGATTGTCGTATCCCAAAAGAAAATCCTGTCGTTTCCATAGAAACTATAATCGATTTAGAAGGAGAGGTCATAGAACACATAGTATTTCATAGCGACGCAATTTCCGTGTGAATTCGTCAATGAGTGGGAGTAAGGGATGCAGTAAAGAAGGATTAGTGGATCGGAAGTGAGATTGTCGTATCCCAAAGGAAAATCCTGTCGTTTCCATAGAAACGTTACTCGATTTAGAAGGAGAAGTCATAGAACCCATAGTATTTCATAGCGACGCAATTTCCGTGTGAATTTGTCAATGAGTGGGAGTGCGGGATGCAGTAAAGAAGGATTAGTGGATCGGAAATGAGATTGTCGTATCCCAAAAGAAAATCCTGTCGTTTCCATAGATACGTTACTCGATTTAGAAGGAGAAGCCATAGAACACATGGTATTTCATAGCGACGCAATTTCCGTGTGAATTCGTCAATGAGTGGGAGTGAGGGATGCAGTAAAGAAGGATTAGTGGTACGGAAATGAGATTATCGTATACCAAAAGACAATCCTGTCGTTTCCATAGAAACGTTACTCGATTTAGAAGGAAAAGTCATAGAACACATAGTATTTCATTGCGACGCAATTTCCGTGTGAATTCGTCAATGAGTGGGAATGAGGGATGCAGTAAAGAAGGATTAGTGGATCGGAAATGTGATTGTCGTATCCCAAAAGAAAATCCTGTCGTTTCCATAGAAACGTTACTCGATTTAGAAGGAAATGTCTTAGAACACATAGTATTTCATAGCGACGCAATTTCCGTGTGAATTCGTCAATGAGTGGGAGTGAGAGATGCAGTAAAGAAGGATTAGTGGATCGGAAATGTGATTGTCGTATCCCAAAAGAAAATCCTGTCGTTTCCATAGATACGTTACTCGATTTAGAAGGAGAAGTCATAGAACACATAGTATTTCATAGCGACGCAATTTCCGTGTGAATTCGTCAATGAGTGTGAGTGAGGGATGCAGTAAAGAAGGATTAGTGGATCGGATATGTGACTGTCGTATCCCAAAGGAAAATCCCGTCGTTTCCATAGAAACGTTACTCGATTTAGAAGGAAATGTCTTAGAACACATAGTATTCCATAGCGACGCAATTTCCGTGTGAATTCGTCAATGAGTGGGAGTAAGGGATGCAGTAAGGAAGGATTAGTGGATCGGAAACGACATTGTCGTATCCCAAAAGAAAATCCTGTCGTTTCCATAGAAACGTTACTCGATTTAGAAGGAGAAGTCATAGAACACATAGTATTTCATAGCGACGCAATTTCCGTGTGAATTCGTCAATGAGTGGGAGTGAGGGATGCAGTAAAGAAGGATTAGTGGCTCGGAAATGTGATTGTCGTATCCCAAAAGATAATCCTGTCGTTTCCATAGAAACGTTACTCGAATTAGAAGGAGAAATCATAGATCACATAGTATTTCCTAGCGACGCAATTTCCGTGTGAATTCGTCAATGAGTGGGAGTGAGGGATGCAGTAAAGAAGGATTAGTGGATCGGAAATGAGATTGTCGTATCCCAAAAGAAAATCCTGTCGTTTCCATAGAAACGTTACTCGATTTAGAAGGAGAAGTCATAGAACACATAGTATTTCATAGCGACGCAATGTCCGTGTGAATTCGTCAATGAGTGGGAGTGAGGGATGCAGTAAAGAAGGATTAGTGGATCGGAAATGGGATTGTCGTATCCCAAAAGAAAATACTGTCGTTTCCATAGAAACGTTACACGATTTAGGAGGAAATGTCTTAGAACACATAGTATTTCATAGCGACGCAATTTCCGTGTAAGTTCGTCAATAGGTGGGAGTGAGGGATGCAGTAAAGAAGGATTAGTGGATCGGAAATGAGATTGTCGTATCCCAAAAGAAAATCCTGTCGTTTCCATAGAAACGTTACTCGATTTAGAAGGAGAAGTCATAGAACACATAGTATTTTATAGCGACGCAATTTCCGTGTGAATTCGTCAATGAGTGGGAGTGAGGGATGCAGTAAAGAAGGATTAGTGGATCGGAAATGTGATTGACGTATCCCAAAAGAAAATCCTGTCGTTTCCATAGAAACTATAATCGATTTAGATAGAGAGGTCATAGAACACATAGTATTTCATAGCGACGCAATTTCCGTGTGAATTCGTCAATGAGTGGGAGTAAGGGATGCAGTAAAGAAGGATTAGTGGATCGGAAATGAGATTGTCGTATCCCAAAAGAAAATCCTGTCGTTTCCATAGAAACGATACTCGATTTAGAAGGAGAAGTCATAGAACCCATAGTATTTCATAGCGACGCAATTTCCGAGTGAATTCGTCAATGAGTGGGAGTGAGGGATGCAGTAAAGAAGGATTAGTGGATCGGAAATGAGATTTTCGTATCCCAAAAGAAAATCCTGTCGTTTCCATAGAAACGTTACTCGATTTAGAAGGAGAAGTCATAGAACACATGGTATTTCATAGCGACGCAATTTCCGTGTGAATTCGTCAATGAGTGGGAGTGAGGGATGCAGTAAAGGAGGATTAGTGGAACGGAAATGAGATTGTCGTATACCAAATGAAAATCTTGTCGTATCCATAGAAACGTTAATCGATTTAGAAGGAAAAGTCATAGAACACATAGTATTTCATTGCGACGCAATTTCCGTGTGAATTCGTCAATGAGGGGGAATGAGGGATGCAGTAAAGAAGGATTAGTGGATCGGAAATGTGATTGTCGTATCCCAAAACAAAATCCTGTCGTTTCCATAGAAACGTTACTCGATTTAGAAGGAAATGTCTTAGAACACATAGTATTTCATAGCGACGCAATTTCCGTGTGAATTCGTCAATGAGTGGGAGTAAGGGATGCAGTAAGGAAGGATTAGTGGATCGGAAACGACATTGTCGTATCCCAAAAGAAAATCCTGTCGTTTCCATAGAAACGTTACTTGATTTAGAAGGAGAAGTCATAGAACACATAGTATTTCATAGCGACGCAATTTCCGTGTGAATTCGTCAATGAGTGGGAGTGAGGGATGCAGTAAAGAAGGATTAGTGGCTCGGAAATGTGATTGTCGTCTCCCAAAAGAAAATCCTGTCGTTTCCATAGAAACGTTACTCGATTTAGAAGGAGAAGTCATAGAACACATAGTATTTCCTAGCGACGCAATTTCCGTGTGAATTCGTCAATGAGTAGGAGTGAGGGATGCAGTAAAGAAGGATTAGTGGATCGGGAAAGGAGATTGTCGTATCCCAAAAGAAAATCCTGTCGTTTCAATAGAAACGTTACTCGATTTAGAAGGAGAAGTCATAGAACACATAGTATTTCATAGCGACGCAATTTCCGTGTGAATTCGTCAGTGAGTGGGAGTGAGGGATGCAGTGCAGAAGGATTAGTGGATCGGAAACGTGATTGTCGTATCCCAAAAGAAAATCCTGTCGTTTCCATTGAAACGTTACTCGATTTAGAAGGAAATGTCTTAGAACACATAGTATTTCATAGCGACCCAATTACCGTGTGAATTCGTCAATGAGTGGGAGTGAGGGATGCAGTAAAGAAGGATTAGTGGATCGGAAATGTGATTGTCGTATCCCAAAAGAAAATCCTGTCGATTCCATAGAAACGTTACTCGATTTAGAATTAGATGTCTTAGAACACATAGTATTTTATAGCGACGCAATTTCCGTGTGAATTCGTCAATGAGATGGAGTGTGGGATGCAGTAAAGAAGGATTTGTGGATCGGAAATGTGATAGTCGTATACCGAAAGAAAATCCTGTCGTTTCCATAGAAACGTTTCTCGATTTAGAAGGAAATGTCTTAGATCACATAGTATTTCATATCGACGCAATTTCCGTGTGAATTCGTCAATGAGTGGGAGTGAGGGATGCAGTAAAGAAGGATTAGTGGATCGGAAATGAGATTGTCGTATCCCAAAAGAAAATCCGGTCGCTTCCATAGAAACGTTACTCGTTTTAGAAGGAATTGTCTTAGAACACATAGTATTTCATATCGACGCAATTTCCGTGTGAATTCGTCAATGAGTGGGAGTGAGGGATGCAGTAAAGAAGGATTAGTGGATCGGAAATGAGATTGTCGTATCCCAAAAGAAAATCCGGTCGCTTCTATAGAAACGTTACTCGATTCAGAAGGAAATGTCTTAGAACACATAGTATTTCATATCGACGAAATTTCCGTGTGAATTCGTCAATGAGTGGGAGTGAGGGATGCAGTAAAGAAGGATTAGTGGATCGGAAATGAGATTTTCGTATCCCAAAAGAAAATCCTGTCGTTTCCATAGAAACGTTACTCGATTTAGAAGGAGAAGTCATAGAACACATAGTATTTCCTAGCGACGCAATTTCCGTGTGAATTCGTCAATGAGTGGGAGTGAGGGATGCAGTAAAGAAGGATTAGTGGATCGGAAATGAGATTGTCGTATCCTAAAAGAAAATCCTGTCGTTTCCATAGAAACGTTACTCGATTTAGAAGGAGAAGTCATAGAACACATAGTATTTCATAGCGACGCAATTTCCGTGTGAATTCGTCAATGAGTGGGAGTGAGGGATGCAGTAAAGAAGGATTAGTGGATCGGAAATGAGATTGTCGTATCCCAAAAGAAAATCCTGTCGTTTCCATAGAAACGTTACTCGATTTAGAAGGAAATGTCTTAGAACACATAGTATTTCATAGCGACGCAATTTCCGTGTGAATTCGTCAATGAGTGGGAGTGAGGGATGCAGTAAAGATGGATTAGTGGATCGGAAATGAGATTGTCGTATCCCAAAAGAAAATCCTGTCGTTTCCATAGAAACGTTACTCGATTTAGAAGGAGAAGTCGTAGAACACATGGTATTTCATAGCGACGCAATTTCCGTGTGAATTCGTCAATGAGTGGGAGTGAGGGATGCAGTAAAGAAGGATTAGTGGAACGGAAATGAGATTGTCGTACACCAAAACAAAAACCTGTCGTTTCCATAGAAACGTTACTCGATTTAGAAGGATAAGTCATAGAACACATAGTATTTCATTGCGACGCAATTTCCTTGTGAATTCGTCAATGAGTGGGAATGAGGGATGCAGTAAAGAAGGACTAGTGGATCGGAAAAGTGATTGTCGTATCCCAAAAGAAAATCCTGTCGTTTCCATAGAAACGTTACTCGATTTAGAAGGAAATGTCTTAGAACACATAGTATTTCATAGCGACGCAATTTCCGTGTGAATTCGACAATGAGTGGGAGTGAGGGATGCAGTAAACAAGTATTAGTGGATCGGAAATGTGATTGTCGTATCCCAAAAGAAAATCCTGTCGTTTCCATAGAAACGTTACTCGATTTAGAAGGAAATGTCTTAGAACACATAGTATTTCATAGCGACGCAATTACCGTGTGAATTCGTCAATGAGTGGGAGTGAGGGATGCAGTAAAGAAGGATTAGTGGATCGGAAATGTGATTGTCGTATCCCAAAAGAAAATCCTGTCGTTTCCATAGAAACGTTACTCGATTTAGAATTAGATGTCTTAGAACACATAGTATTTTATAGCGACGCAATTTCCGTGTGAATTCGTCAATGAGATGGAGTGTGGGATGCAGTAAAGAAGGATTTGTGGATCGGAAATGTGATAGTCGTATACCGAAAGAAAATCCTGTCGTTTCCATAGAAACGTTACTCGATTTAGAAGGAGAAGTCATAGAACATATAGTATTTCATAGCGACGCAATTTCCGTGTGAATTCATCAATGAGTGGGAGTGAGGGATGCAGTAAAGAAGGATTAGTGGATTGGAAATGAGATTGTCGTATCCCAAAAGAAAATCCTGTCGTTTCCATAGAAACGTTACTCGATTTAGAAAGAGAAGTCATAGAACACATAGTATTTCATAGCGACGCAATTTCCGTGTGAATTCGTCAATGAGTGGGAGTGAGGGATGCAGTAAAGAAGGATTAGTGGATCGGAAATGAGATTGTCGTATCCCAAAAGAAAATCCTGTCGTTTCCATAGAAACGTTACTCGATTTTGAAGGAGAAGTCATAGAACACATGGTATTTCATAGCGACGCAATTTCCGGGTGATTTCGTCAATGAGTGGGAGTGAGGGATGCAGTAAAGAAGGATTAGTGGAACGGAAATGAGATTGTCGTATACCAAAAGAAAATCCTGTCGTTTCCATAGAAACGTTACTCGATTTAGAAGGAAAAGTCATAGAACACATAGTATTTCATTGCGACGCAATTTCGGTGTGAATTCGTCAATGAGTGGGGATGAGGGATGCAGTAAAGTAGTATTAGTGGATCGGAAATGTGATTGTCGTATCCCAAAAGAAAATCCTGTCGTTTCCAAAGAAACGTTACTCGATTTAGAAGGAAATGTCTTAGTACACATAGTATTTCATAGCGACGCAATTTCCGTGTGAATTCGACAATGAGTGGGAGTGAGGGATGCAGTAAAGAGGGATTAGTGGATCAGAAATGTGATTGTCGTATCCCAAAAGAAAATTCTGTCGTTTCCATAGAAACGTTACTCGATTTAGAAGGAAATGTCTTAGAACACATAGTATTTCATAGCGACGCAATTACCGTGTGAATTCGTCAGCGAGTGGGAGTGAGGGATGCAGTAAAGAAGGATTAGTGGATCGGAAATGAGATTGTCGTATCCCAAAAGAAAATCCTGTCGTTTCCATAGAAACGTTACTCGATTTAGAATTAAATGTCTTAAAACACATAGTATTTCATAGCGACGCAATTTCCGTGTGAATTCGTCAATGAGTGGGAGTGAGAGTTGCAGTAAAGAAGGATTAGTGGATCGGAAATGTGATTGTCGTATCCCAAAAGAAAATTCTGTCGTTTCCATAGATACGTTACTCGATTTAGAAGGAGAAGTCATAGAACACATAGTATTTCATAGCGACGCAATTTCCGTGTGAATTCGTCAATGAGTGGGAGTAAGGGATGCAGTAAGGAAGGATTAGTGGATCGAAAAACAACATTGTCGTATCCCAAAAGAAAATCCTGTCGTTTCCATAGAAACGTTACTCGATTTAGAAGGAGAAGTCATAGAACACATAGTATTTCATAGTGACGCAATTTCCGTGTGAATTCGTCAATGAGTGGGAGTAAGGGATGCAGTAAGGAAGGATTAGTGGATCGAAAAACAACATTGTCGTATCCCAAAAGAAAATCCTGTCGTTTCGATAGAAACGTTACTCGATTTAGAAGGAGAAGTCATAGAACACATAGTATTTCATAGCGACGCAATTTCCGTGTGAATTCGTCAATGAGTGGGAGTGAGGGATGCAGTAAAGAAGGATTAGTGGCTCGGAAATGTGATTGTCGTATCCCAAAAGAAAATCCTGTCGTTTCCATAGAAACGTTACTCGATTTAGAAGGAGAAGTCATAGAACACATAGTATATCCTAGCGACGCAATTTCCTTGTGAATTCGTCAATGAGTGGGAGTGAGGGATGCAGTAAAGAAGGATTAGTGGATCGGAAATGAGATTGTCGTATCCCAAAAGAAAATCCTATCGTTTCCATAGAAACGTTACTCGATTTAGAAGGAGAAGTCATAGAACACATAGTATTTCATAGCGACGCAATTTCCGTGTGAATTCGTCAATGAGTGGGAGTGAGGGATGCAGTAAAGAAGGATTAGTGGATCCGAAATGTGATTGTCGTATCCCAAAAGAAAATCCTGTCGTTTCCATAGAAACTATAATCGATTTAGAAGGAGAGGTCATAGAACACATAGTATTTCATAGCGACGCAATTTCCGTGTGAATTCGTCAATGAGTGGGAGTAAGGGATGCAGTAAAGAAGGATTAGTGGATCGGAAATGAGATTGTCGTATCCCAAAGGAAAATCCTGTCGTTTCCATAGAAACGTTACTCGATTTAGAAGGAGAAGTCATAGAACCCATAGTATTTCATAGCGACGCAATTTCCGTGTGAATTTGTCAATGAGTGGGAGTGAGGGATGCAGTAAAGAAGGATTAGTGGATCGGAAATGAGATTGTCGTATCCCAAAAGAAAATCCTGTCGTTTCCATAGATACGTTACTCGATTTAGAAGGAGAAGCCATAGAACACATGGTATTTCATAGCGACGCAATTTCCGTGTGAATTCGTCAATGAGTGGGAGTGAGGGATGCAGTAAAGAAGGATTAGTGGTACGGAAATGAGATTATCGTATACCAAAAGAAAATCCTGTCGTTTCCATAGAAACGTTACTCGATTTAGAAGGAAAAGTCATAGAACACATAGTATTTCATTGCGACGCAATTTCCGTGTGAATTCGTCAATGAGTGGGAATGAGGGATGCAGTAAAGTAGGATTAGTGGATCGGAAATGTGATTGTCGTATCCCAAAAGAAAATCCTGTCGTTTCCATAGAAACGTTACTCGATTTAGGAGGAAATGTCTTAGAACACATAGTATTTCATAGCGACGCAATTTCCGTGTGAATTCGTCAATGAGTGGGAGTGAGAGATGCAGTAAAGAAGGATTAGTGGATCGGAAATGTGATTGTCGTATCCCAAAAGAAAATCCTGTCGTTTCCATAGATACGTTACTCGATTTAGAAGGAGAAGTCATAGAACACATAGTATTTCATAGCGACGCAATTTCCGTGTGAATTCGTCAATGAGTGTGAGTGAGGGATGCAGTAAAGAAGGATTAGTGGATCGGATATGTGACTGTCGTATCCCAAAAGAAAATCCTGTCGTTTCCATAGAAACGTTACTCGATTTAGAAGGAAATGTCTTAGAACACATAGTATTTCATAGCGACGCAATTTCCGTGTGAATTCGTCAATGAGTGGGAGTAAGGGATGCAGTAAGGAAGGATTAGTGGATCGGAAACGTCATTGTCGTATCCCAAAAGAAAATCCTGTCGTTTCCATAGAAACGTTACTCGATTTAGAAGGAGAAGTCATAGAACACATAGTATTTCATAGCGACGCAATTTCCGTGTGAATTCGTCAATGAGTGGGAGTGAGGGATGCAGTAAAGAAGGATTAGTGGCTCGGAAATGTGATTGTCGTATCCCAAAAGATAATCCTGTCGTTTCCATAGAAACGTTACTCGAATTAGAAGGAGAAGTCATAGATCACATAGTATTTCCTAGCGACGCAATTTCCGTGTGAATTCGTCAATGAGTGGGAGTGAGGGATGCAGTAAAGAAGGATTAGTGGATCGGAAATGAGATTGTCGTATCCCAAAAGAAAATCCTGTCGTTTCCATAGAAACGTTACTCGATTTAGAAGGAGAAGTCATAGAACACATAGTATTTCATAGCGACGCAATGTCCGTGTGAATTCGTCAATAGGTGGGAGTGAGGGATGCAGTAAAGAAGGATTAGTGGATCGGAAATGAGATTGTCGTATCCCAAAAGAAAATCCTGTCGTTTCCATAGAAACGTTACTCGATTTAGAAGGAGAAGTCATAGAACACATAGTATTTTATAGCGACGCAATTTCCGTGTGAATTCGTCAATGAGTGGGAGTGAGGGATGCAGTAAAGAAGGATTAGTGGATCGGAAATGTGATTGACGTATCCCAAAAGAAAATCCTGTCGTTTCCATAGAAACTATAATCGATTTAGATAGAGAGGTCATAGAACACATAGTATTTCATAGCGACGCAATTTCCGTGTGAATTCGTCAATGAGTGGGAGTAAGGGATGCAGTAAAGAAGGATTAGTGGATCGGAAATGAGATTGTCGTATCCCAAAAGAAAATCCTGTCGTTTCCATAGAAACGATACTCGATTTAGAAGGAGAAGTCATAGAACCCATAGTATTCCATAGCGACGCAATTTCCGTGTGAATTCGTCAATGAGTGGGAGTGAGGGATGCAGTAAAGAAGGATTAGTGGATCGGAAATGAGATTTTCGTATCCCAAAAGAAAATCCTGTCGTTTCCATAGAAACGTTACTCGATTTAGAAGGAGAAGTCATAGAACACATGGTATTTCATAGCGACGCAATTTCCGTGTGAATTCGTCAATGAGTGGGAGTGAGGGATGCAGTAAAGGAGGATTAGTGGAACGGAAATGAGATTGTCGTATACCAAAAGAAAATCCTGTCGTATCCATAGAAACGTTAATCGATTTAGAAGGAAAAGTCATAGAACACATAGTATTTCATTGCGACGCAATTTCCGTGTGAATTCGTCAATGAGGGGGAATGAGGGATGCAGTAAAGAAGGATTAGTGGATCGGAAATGTGATTGTCGTATCCCAAAACAAAATCCTGTCGTTTCCATAGAAACGTTACTCGATTTAGAAGGAAATGTCTTAGAACACATAGTATTTCATAGCGACGCAATTTCCGTGTGAATTCGTCAATGAGTGGGAGTAAGGGATGCAGTAAGGAAGGATTAGTGGATCGGAAACGACATTGTCGTATCCCAAAAGAAAATCCTGTCGTTTCCATAGAAACGTTACTCGATTTAGAAGGAGAAGTCATAGAACACATAGTATTTCATAGCGACGCAATTTCCGTGTGAATTCGTCAATGAGTGGGAGTGAGGGATGCAGTAAAGAAGGATTAGTGGCTCGGAAATGTGATTGTCGTCTCCCAAAAGAAAATCCTGTCGTTTCCATAGAAACGTTACTCGATTTAGAAGGAGAAGTCATAGAACACATAGTATTTCCTAGCGACGCAATTTCCGTGTGAATTCGTCAATGAGTAGTAGTGAGGGATGCAGTAAAGAAGGATTAGTGGATCGGAAATGAGATTGTCGTATCCCAAAAGAAAATCCTGTCGTTTCCATAGAAACGTTACTCGATTTAGAAGGAGAAGTCATAGAACACATAGTATTTCATAGCGACGCAATTTCCGTGTGAATTCGTCAATGAGTGGGAGTGAGGGATGCAGTAAAGAAGGATTAGTGGATCGGAAATGGGATTGTCGTATCCCAAAAGAAAATACTGTCGTTTCCATAGAAACGTTACTCGATTTAGAAGGAAATGTCTTAGAATACATAGTATTTCATAGCGACACAATTTCCGTGTGAGTTCGTCAATAGGTGGGAGTGAGGGATGCAGTAAAGAAGGATTAATGGATCGGAAAT
Source organism: Schistocerca cancellata (assembly GCF_023864275.1). NCBI lineage: Eukaryota > Metazoa > Arthropoda > Insecta > Orthoptera > Acrididae > Schistocerca > Schistocerca cancellata. The sequence goes on from NC_064631.1 coordinate 733,141,468, forward strand.
GAGATTGTCGTATCCCAAAAGAAAATCCTGTCGTTTCCATAGAAACGTTACTCGATTTAGTAGGAGAAGTCATAGAACACATAGTATTTTATAGCGACGCAATTTCCGTGTGAATTCGTCAATGAGTGTGAGTGAGGGATGCAGTAAAGAAGGATTAGTGGATCGGATATGTGACTGTCGTATCCCAAAAGAAAATCCTGTCGTTTCCATAGAAACGTTACTCGATTTAGAAGGAAATGTCTTAGAACACATAGTATTTCATAGCGACGCAATTTCCGTGTGAATTCGTCAATGAGTGGGAGTAAGGGATGCAGTAAGGAAGGATTAGTGGATCGGAAACGACATTGTCGTATCCCAAAAGAAAATCCTGTCGTTTCCATAGAAACGTTACTCGATTTAGAAGGAGAAGTCATAGAACACATAGTATTTCATAGCGACGCAATTTCCGTGTGAATTCGTCAATGAGTGGGAGTGAGGGATGCAGTAAAGAAGGATTAGTGGCTCGGAAATGTGATTGTCGTATCCCAAAAGATAATCCTGTCGTTTCCATAGAAACGTTACTCGAATTAGAAGGAGAAGTCATAGATCACATAGTATTTCCTAGCGACGCAATTTCCGTGTGAATTCGTCAATGAGTGGGAGTGAGGGATGCAGTAAAGAAGGATTAGTGGATCGGAAATGAGATTGTCGTATCCCAAAAGAAAATCCTGTCGTTTCCATAGAAACGTTACTCGATTTAGAAGGAGAAGTCATAGAACACATAGTATTTCATAGCGACGCAATGTCCGTGTGAATTCGTCAATGAGTGGGAGTGAGGGATGCAGTAAAGAAGGATTAGTGGATCGGAAATGGGATTGTCGTATCCCAAAAGAAAATACTGTCGTTTCCATAGAAACGTTACACGATTTAGGAGGAAATGTCTTAGAACACATAGTATTTCATAGCGACGCAATTTCCGTGTAAGTTCGTCAATAGGTGGGAGTGAGGGATGCAGTAAAGAAGGATTAGTGGATCGGAAATGAGATTGTCGTATCCCAAAAGAAAATCCTGTCGTTTCCATAGAAACGTTACTCGATTTAGAAGGAGAAGTCATAGAACACATAGTATTTTATAGCGACGCAATTTCCGTGTGAATTCGTCAATGAGTGGGAGTGAGGGATGCAGTAAAGAAGGATTAGTGGATCGGAAATGTGATTGACGTATCCCAAAAGAAAATCCTGTCGTTTCCATAGAAACTATAATCGATTTAGATAGAGAGGTCATAGAACACATAGTATTTCATAGCGACGCAATTTCCGTGTGAATTCGTCAATGAGTGGGAGTAAGGGATGCAGTAAAGAAGGATTAGTGGATCGGAAATGAGATTGTCGTATCCCAAAAGAAAATCCTGTCGTTTCCATAGAAACGATACTCGATTTAGAAGGAGAAGTCATAGAACCCATAGTATTCCATAGCGACGCAATTTCCGTGTGAATTCGTCAATGAGTGGGAGTGAGGGATGCAGTAAAGAAGGATTAGTGGATCGGAAATGAGATTTTCGTATCCCAAAAGAAAATCCTGTCGTTTCCATAGAAACGTTACTCGATTTAGAAGGAGAAGTCATAGAACACATGGTATTTCATAGCGACGCAATTTCCGTGTGAATTCGTCAATGAGTGGGAGTGAGGGATGCAGTAAAGGAGGATTAGTGGAACGGAAATGAGATTGTCGTATACCAAAAGAAAATCCTGTCGTATCCATAGAAACGTTAATCGATTTAGAAGGAAAAGTCATAGAACACATAGTATTTCATTGCGACGCAATTTCCGTGTGAATTCGTCAATGAGGGGGAATGAGGGATGCAGTAAAGAAGGATTAGTGGATCGGAAATGTGATTGTCGTATCCCAAAACAAAATCCTGTCGTTTCCATAGAAACGTTACTCGATTTAGAAGGAAATGTCTTAGAACACATAGTATTTCATAGCGACGCAATTTCCGTGTGAATTCGTCAATGAGTGGGAGTAAGGGATGCAGTAAGGAAGGATTAGTGGATCGGAAACGACATTGTCGTATCCCAAAAGAAAATCCTGTCGTTTCCATAGAAACGTTACTCGATTTAGAAGGAGAAGTCATAGAACACATAGTATTTCATAGCGACGCAATTTCCGTGTGAATTCGTCAATGAGTGGGAGTGAGGGATGCAGTAAAGAAGGATTAGTGGCTCGGAAATGTGATTGTCGTCTCCCAAAAGAAAATCCTGTCGTTTCCATAGAAACGTTACTCGATTTAGAAGGAGAAGTCATAGAACACATAGTATTTCCTAGCGACGCAATTTCCGTGTGAATTCGTCAATGAGTAGGAGTGAGGGATGCAGTAAAGAAGGATTAGTGGATCGGAAATGAGATTGTCGTATCCCAAAAGAAAATCCTGTCGTTTCCATAGAAACGTTACTCGATTTAGAAGGAGAAGTCATAGAACACATAGTATTTCATAGCGACGCAATTTCCGTGTGAATTCGTCAATGAGTGGGAGTGAGGGATGCAGTAAAGAAGGATTAGTGGATCGGAAATGGGATTGTCGTATCCCAAAAGAAAATACTGTCGTTTCCATAGAAACGTTACACGATTTAGAAGGAAATGTCTTAGAATACATAGTATTTCATAGCGACACAATTTCCGTGTGAGTTCGTCAATAGGTGGGAGTGAGGGATGCAGTAAAGAAGGATTAATGGATCGGAAATGAGATTGTCGTATCCCAAAAGAAAATCCTGTCGTTTCCATAGAAACGTTACTCGATTTAGAAGGAGAAGTCATAGAACACATAGTATTTTATAGCGACGCAATTTCCGTGTGAATTCGTCAATGAGTGGGAGTGAGGGATGCAGTAAAGAAGGATTAGTGGATCGGAAATGTAATTGTTGTATCCCAAAAGAAAATCCTGTCGTTTCCATAGAAACGTTACACGATTTAGAAGGAAATGTCTTAGAACACATAGTATTTCATAGCGACGCAATTTCCGTGTGAATTCGTCAATGAGTGGGAGTGAGGGATGCAGTAAAGAAGGATTAGTGGATCGGAAATGAGATTGTCGTATCCCAAAAGAAAATCCAATCGTTTCCATTGAAACGTTACTCGATTTAGAAGGAGAAGCCATTGAATACATAGTATTTCATAGCGACGCAATTTCCGTGTGAATTCGTCAATGAGTGGGAGTGAGGGATGCAGTAAAGAAGGATTAGTGGATCGGAAATGTGATTGTCGTATCCCAAAAGAAAATCCTGTCGTTTCCATAGATACGTTACTCGATTTAGAAGGAGAAGTCATAGAACACATAGTATTTCATAGCGACGCAATTTCCGTGTGAATTCGTCAATGAGTGTGAGTGAGGGATGCAGTAAAGAAGGATTAGTGGATCGGATATGTGACTGTCGTATCCCAAAAGAAAATCCTGTCGTTTCCATAGAAACGTTACTCGATTTAGAAGGAAATGTCTTAGAACACATAGTATTTCATAGCGACGCAATTTCCGTGTGAATTCGTCAATGAGTGGGAGTAAGGGATGCAGTAAGGAAGGATTAGTGGATCGGAAACGACATTGTCGTATCCCAAAAGAAAATCCTGTCGTTTCCATAGAAACGTTACTCGATTTAGAAGGAGAAGTCATAGAACACATAGTATTTCATAGCGACGCAATTTCCGTGTGAATTCGTCAATGAGTGGGAGTGAGGGATGCAGTAAAGAAGTATTAGTGGCTCGGAAATGTGATTGTCGTATCCCAAAAGATAATCCTGTCGTTTCCATAGAAACGTTACTCGAATTAGAAGGAGAAGTCATAGATCACATAGTATTTCCTAGCGACGCAATTTCCGTGTGAATTCGTCAATGAGTGGGAGTGAGGGATGCAGTAAAGAAGGATTAGTGGATCGGAAATGAGATTGTCGTATCCCAAAAGAAAATCCTGTCGTTTCCATAGAAACGTTACTCGATTTAGAAGGAGAAGTCATAGAACACATAGTATTTCATAGCGACGCAATGTCCGTGTGAATTCGTCAATGAGTGGGAGTGAGGGATGCAGTAAAGAAGGATTAGTGGATCGGAAATGGGATTGTCGTATCCCAAAAGAAAATACTGTCGTTTCCATAGAAACGTTACACGATTTAGGAGGAAATGTCTTAGAACACATAGTATTTCATAGCGACGCAATTTCCGTGTAAGTTCGTCAATAGGTGGGAGTGAGGGATGCAGTAAAGAAGGATTAGTGGATCGGAAATGAGATTGTCGTATCCCAAAAGAAAATCCTGTCGTTTCCATAGAAACGTTACTCGATTTAGAAGGAGAAGTCATAGAACACATAGTATTTTATAGCGACGCAATTTCCGTGTGAATTCGTCAATGAGTGGGAGTGAGGGATGCAGTAAAGAAGGATTATTGGATCGGAAATGTGATTGACGTATCCCAAAAGAAAATCCTGTCGTTTCCATAGAAACTATAATCGATTTAGATAGAGAGGTCATAGAACACATAGTATTTCATTGCGACGCAATTTCCGTGTGAATTCGTCAATGAGTGGGAGTAAGGGATGCAGTAAAGAAGGATTAGTGGATCGGAAATGAGATTGTCGTATCCCAAAAGAAAATCCTATCGTTTCCATAGAAACGTTACTCGATTTAGAAGGAGAAGTCATAGAACCCATAGTATTTCATAGCGACGCAATTTCCGTGTGAATTCGTCAATGAGTGGGAGTGAGGGATGCAGTAAAGAAGGATTAGTGGATCGGAAATGAGATTTTCGTATCCCAAAAGAAAATCCTGTCGTTTCCATAGAAACGTTACTCGATTTAGAAGGAGAAGTCATAGAACACATGGTATTTCATAGCGCCGCAATTTCCGTGTGAATTCGTCAATGAGTGGGAGTGAGGGATGCAGTAAAGGAGGATTAGTGGAACGGAAATGAGATTGTCGTATACCAAAAGAAAATCCTGTCGTATCCATAGAAACGTTAATCGATTTAGAAGGAAAAGTCATAGAACACATAGTATTTCATTGCGACGCAATTTCCGTGTGAATTCGTCAATGAGTGGGAGTGAGGGATGCAGTAAAGAAGGATTAGTGGATCGGAAATGTGATTGTCGTATCCCAAAAGAAAATCCTGTCGTTTCCATAGAAACGTTACTCGATTTAGAAGGAAATGTCTTAGAACACATAGTATTTCATAGCGACGCAATTTCCGGGTGAATTCGTCAATGAGTGGGAGTGAAGTATGCAGTAAAGAAGGATTAGTGGATCGGAAATGTGATTGTCGTACCCCAAAAGAAAATCCTGTCGTTTCCATAGAAACGTTACTCGATTTAGAAGGAAATGTCTTAGAACACATAGTATTTCATAGCGACGCAATTTCCGTGTGAATTCGTCAATGAGTGGGAGTGAGGGATGCAGTAAAGAAGCATTTGTGGATCGGAAATAAGATTGTCGTATCCCAAAAGAAAATCCTGTCTTTTTTCAATAGAAACGTTACTCGATTTAGAAGGAGAAGTCATAGAACACATGGTATTTCATAGCGACGCAATTTCCGTGTGAATTCGTCAATGAGTGGGATTGAGGGATGCAGTAAAGAAGGATTAGTGGATCGGAAATGTGATTGTCGTATCCCAAAAGAAAATCCTGTCGATTCCATAGAAACGTTACTCGATTTAGAATTAAATGTCTTAGAACACATAGTATTTCATAGCGACGCAATTTCCGTGTGAATTCGTCAATGAGTGGGAGTGAGGGATGCAGTAAAGAAGGATTAGTGGATCGGAAATGTGATTGTCGTATCCCAAAAGAAAATCCTGTCGTTTCCATAGAAACGTTACTCGATTTAGAAGGAGATGTCATAGAACACATAGTATTTCATAGCGACGCAATTTCCGTGTGAATTCGTCAATGAGTGGGAGTGAGGGATGCAGTAAAGAAGGATTAGTGGATCGGAAATGTGACTATCGTATCCCAAAAGAAAATCCTTTCGCTTCCATAGAAACGTTACTCGATTTAGAAGGAAATGTCTTAGAACACATAGTATTTCATAGCGATGCAATTTCCGTGTGAATTCGTCAACGAGTGGGAGTAAGGGATGCAGTAAGGAAGGATTAGTTGATCGGAAACGACATTGTCGTATCCCAAAAGAAAATCCTGTCGTTTCCATAGAAACGTTACTCGATTTAGAAGGAGAAGTCATAGAACACATAGTATTTCATAGCGACGCAATTTCTGTGTGAATTCGTCAATGAGTGGGAGTGAGGGATGCAGTAAAAAGGATTAGTGGATCGGAAATGAGATTGTCGTATCCCAAAAGAAAATCCTGTCGTTTGTATAGAAACGTTACTCGATTTAGAAGGATTAGTCATAGAACACATAGTATTTCATAGCGACGCAATTTCCGTGTGAATTCGTCAATGAGTGGGAGTGAGGGATGCAGTAAAGAAGGATTAGTAGATCGGAAATGTGATTGTCGTATCCCAAAAGAAAATCCTGTCGTTTCCATAGAAATGTTACTCGATTTAGAAGGAAATGTCTTAGAACACATAGTATTTCATAGCGACGCAATTTCCGAGTGTATTCGTCAATGAGTGGGAGTGAGGGATGCAGTGAAGAGGGATTAGTGGATCGGAAATGAGATTGTCGTATCCCAAAAGAAAATCCTGTCGTTTCCGTAGAAACGGTACTCGATTTAGAAGGAGAAGTCATAGAACACTTAGTATTTCATAGCGACGCAATTTCCGTGTGAATTCGACAATGTGTGGGAGTAAGGGATGTAGTAAAGAAGGATTAGTGAATCGGAAATGTGATTGTCGTATCCCAAAAGAAAATCCTGTCGTTTATATAGAAACGTTACTCGATTGAGAAGGAAATGTCTTAGAACACATAGTATTTCATAGCGACGCAATTTCCGTGTGAATTCGTTATTGAGTGGGAGTGAGGGATGCCGTGAAGAAGGCTTAGTGGATCGGAAATGAGATTGCCGTATCCCAAAAGAAAATCCTGTCGTTTCCATAGAAACGTTACTCGATTTAGAAAGAAATGTCTTAGAACACATAGTATTTAATAGCGGCGTAATTTCCGTGTGAATTCGTCAATGACTGGGAGTGAGGGATGCAGTAAAGAATGATTAGTGGATCGGAAATGTGATTGTCGTATCCCAAAAGAAAATCCTGTCGTTTCCATAGAAACGTTTCTCGATTTAGAAGGAAATGTCTTGGATCACATAGTATTTCATATCGACGCAATTTCCGTGTGAATTCGTCAATGAGTGGGAGTGAGGGATGCAGTAAAGAAGGATTAGTGGATCGGAAATGAGATTGTCGTATCCCAAAAGAAAATCCGGTCGCTTCCATAGAAACGTTACTCGATTTAGAAGGAAATGTCTTAGAACACATAGTATGTCATATCGACGCAATTTCCGAGTGAATTCGTCAATGAGTGGGAGTGAGGGATGCAGTAAAGAAGGATTAGTGGATCGGAAATGAGATTGTCGTATCCCAAAAGAGAATCCGGTCGCTTCCATAGAAACGTTACTCGATTTAGAAGGAAATGTCTTAGAACACATAGTATTTCATATCGACGCAATTTCCGTGTGAATTCGTCAATGAGTGGGAGTGAGGGATGCAGTAAAGAAGGATTAGTGGATCGGAAATGAGATTGTCGTATCCCAAAAGAAAATCCTGTCGTTTCCATAGAAACGTTACTCGATTTAGAAGGAAATGCCTTAGAACCCATAGTATTTCATAGCGACGCAATTTCTGTGTGAATTCGTCAATGAGTGGGAGTGAGGGATGCAGTAAAGAAAAATTAGTGGATCGGAAATGAGATTGTCGTATCCCAAAAGAAAATCCTGTCGTTTCCATAGAAACGTTACTCGATTTAGAAGGAGAAGTCATAGAACACATAGTATTTCATAGCGACGCAATTTCCGTGTGAATTCGTCAATGAGTGGGAGTGAGGGATGCAGTAAAGAAGGATTAGTGGATCGGAAATGTGATTGTCGTATCCCAAAAGAAAATCCTGTCGTTTCCATAGAAACGTTACTCGATTTAGAAGGAAATGCCTTAGAACCCATAGTATTTCATAGCGACGCAATTTCTGTGTGAATTCGTCAATGAGTGGGAGTGAGGGATGCAGTAAAGAAGGATTAGTGGAACGGAAATGAGATTGTCGTACACCAAAAGAAAATCCTGTCGTTTCCATAGAAACGTTACTCGATTTAGAAGGAAAAGTCATAGAACACATAGTATTTCATTGCGACGCAATTTCCGTGTGAATTCGTCAATGAGTGGGAATGAGGGATGCAGTAAAGAAGGACTAGTGGATCGGAAATGTGATTGTCGTATCCCAAAAGAAAATCCTGTCGTTTCCATAGAAACGTTACTCGATTTAGAAGGAAATGTCTTAGAACACATAGTATTTCATAGCGACGAAATTTCCGTGTGAATTCGACAATGAGTGGGAGTGAGGGATGCAGTAAACAAGTATTAGTGGATCGGAAATGTGATTGTCGTATCCCAAAAGAAAATCCTGTCGTTTCCATAGAAACGTTACTCGATTTAGAAGGAAATGTCTTAGAACACATAGTATTTCATAGCGACGCAATTACCGTGTGAATTCGTCAATGAGTGGGAGTGAGGGATGCAGTAAAGAAGGATTAGTGGATCGGAAATGTGATTGTCGTATCCGAAAAGAAAATCCTGTCGTTTCCATAGAAACGTTACTCGATTTAGAATTAAATGACTTAGAACACATAGTGTTTCATAGCGACGCAATTTCCGTGTGAATTCGTCAATGAGAGGGAGTGAGGGATGCAGTAAAGAAGGATTAGTGGATCGGAAATGTGATAGTCGTATCGCAAAAGAAAATCCTGTCGTTTCCATAGAAACGTTACTCGATTTAGAAGGAGAAGTCATAGAACACATAGGATTTCATATCGACCCAATTTCCGTGTGAATTCGTCAATGAGTGGGAGTGAGGGATGCAGTGAAGAATGATTAGTGGATCGGAAATGTGATTGTCGTATCCCAAAAGATAATCCTGTCGTTTCCATTGAAACGTTACTCGATTTAGAAGGAAATGTCATTGAACCCATAGTATTTCATAGCGACGCAATTTCCGTGTGAATTAGTCAATGAGTGGGAGTGAGGGATGCAGTAAAGAAGGATTAGTGGATCGGAAATGAGATTGTCGTATCCCAAAAGAAAATACTGTCGTTTCCATAGAAACGTTACCCGATTTAGAAGGAAAAATCTTAGAACACATAGTATTTCATAGCGACGCAATTTCCGTGTGAGTTCGCCAATAGGTAAGAGTGAGGGATGCAGTAAAGAAGGATTAGTGGATCGGAAATGAGATTGTCGTATCCCAAAAGAAAATCCTGTCGTTTCCATAGAAACGTTACTCGATTTAGAAGGAGAAGTCATAGAACACATTGTATTTCATAGCGACGCAATTTCCGTGTGAATTCGTCAATGAGTGGGAGTGAGGGATGCAGTAAAGAAGGATTAGTGGATCGGAAATGAGATTGTCGTATCCCAAAAGAAAATCCTGTCGTTTCCATAGAAACGTTACTCGATTTAGAAGGAGAAGTCATAGAACACATAGTATTTCATAGCGACGCAATTTCCGTGTGAATTCGTCAATTAGTGGGAGTGAGGGATGCAGTAAAGAAGGATTAGTGGATCGGAAATGAGATTGTCGTATCCCAAAAGAAAATCCTGTCGTTTCCATAGAAACGTTACTCGATTTAGAAGGAGAAGTCATAGAACACATGGTATTTCATAGCGACGCAATTTCCGGGTGATTTCGTCAATGAGTGGGAGTGAGGGATGCAGTAAAGAAGGATTAGTGGAACGGAAATGAGATTGTCGTATACCAAAAGAAAATCCTGTCGTTTCCATAGAAACGTTACTCGATTTAGAAGGAAAAGTCATAGAACACATAGTATTTTATTGCGACGCAATTTCCGTGTGATTTCGTCAATGAGTGGGAGTGAGGGATGCAGTAAAGAAGGATTAGTGGAACGGAAACGAGATTGTCGTATACCAAAAGAAAATCCTGTCGTTTCCATAGAAACGTTACTCGATTTAGAAGGTGAAGTCATAGAATACATAGTATTTCATATCGACCCAATTTCCGTGTGAATTCGTCAATGAGTGGGAGTGAGGGATGCCGTGAAGAAGGATTAGTGGATCGGAAATGAGATTGTCGTATCCCAAAAGAAAATCCTGTCGTTTCCATAGAAACGTTACTCGATTTAGAAGGAAATGTCTTAGAACGCATAGTATTTAATAGCGGCGTAATTTCCGTGTGAATTCGTCAATGACTGGGAGTGAGGGATGCAGTAAAGAATGATTAGTGGATCGGAAATGTGATTGTCGTATCCCAAAATAAAATCCTGTCGTTTCCATAGAAACGTTTCTCGATTTAGAAGGAAATGTCTTAGATCACATAGTATTTCATATCGACGCAATTTCCGTGTGAATTCGTCAATGAGTGGGAGTGAGGGATGCAGTAAAGAAGGATTAGTGGATCGGAAATGAGATTGTCGTATCCCAAAAGAAAATCCGGTCGCTTCCATAGAAACGTCACTCGATTTAGAAGGAAATGTCTTAGAACACATAGTATTTCATATCGACGCAATTTCCGTGTGAATTCGTCAATGAGTGGGAGTGAGGGATGCAGTAAAGAAGGAGTAGTGGATCGGAAACGAGATTGTCGTATCCCAAAAGAAAATCCGGTCGCTTCCATAGAAACATTACTCGATTTAGAAGGAAATGTCTTAGAACACATAGTATTTCATATCGACGCAATTTCCGTGTGAATTCGTCAATGAGTGGGAGTGAGGGATGCAGTAAAGAAAAATTAGTGGATCGGAAATGAGATTGTCGTATCCCAAAAGAAAATCCTGTCGTTTCCATAGAAACGTTACTCGATTTAGAAGGAGAAGTCATAGAACACATAGGATTTCATAGCGACGCAATTTCCGTGTGAATTCGTCAATGAGTGGGAGTGAGGGATGCAGTAAAGAAGGATTAGTGGATCGGAAATGTGATTGTCGTATCCCAAAAGAAAATCCTGTCGTTTCCATAGAAACGTTACTCGATTTAGAAGGAAATGTCTTAGAACACATAGTATTTCATAGCGACGAAATTTCCGTGTGAATTCGACAATGAGTGGGAGTGAGGGATGCAGTAAACAAGTATTAGTGGATCAGAAATGTGATTGTCGTATCCCAAAAGAAAATCCTGTCGTTTCCATAGAAACGTTACTCGATTTAGAAGGAAATGTCTTAGAACACATAGTATTTCATAGCGACGCAATTACCGTGTGAATTCGTCAATGAGTGGGAGTGAGGGATGCAGTAAAGAAGGATTAGTGGATCGGAAATGTGATTGTCGTATCCGAAAAGAAAATCCTGTCGTTTCCATAGAAACGTTACTCGATTTAGAATTAAATGTCTTAGAACACATAGTGTTTCATAGCGACGCAATTTCCGTGTGAATTCGTCAATGAGAGGGAGTGAGGGATGCAGTAAAGAAGGATTAGTGGATCGGAAATGTGATAGTCGTATCGCAAAAGAAAATCCTGTCGTTTCCATAGAAACGTTACTCGATTTAGAAGGAGAAGTCATAGAACACATAGTATTTCATAGCGACGCAATTTCCGTGTGAATTCGTCAATGAGTGGGAGTGAGGGATGCAGTAAAGAAGGATTAGTGGATCGGTTATGTGACTGTCGTATCCCAAAAGAAAATCCTGTCGTTTCCAGAGAAACGTTACTCGATTTAGAAGGAAACGTCTTAGAACACATAGTATTTCATAGCGACGCAATTTCCGTGTGAATTCGTCAATGAGTGGGAGTAAGGGAAGCAGTAAGGAAGGATTAGTGGATCGGAAACGACATTGTCGTATCCCAAAAGAATATCCTGTCGTTTCCATAGATATGGTACTCGATTTAGAAGGAGAAGTCATGGAACACATAGTATTTCATAGCGACGCAATTTTCGTGTGAATTCGTCTATGAGTGGGAGTGAGGGATGCAGTAAAGAAGGATTAGTGGATCGGAAATGTGGTTGTCGTATCCCAAAAGAAAATCCTGTCGTTTCCATAGAAACGTTACTCGATTTAGAAGGAGAAGTCATAGAACACATAGTATTTTCTAGCGACGCAATTTCCATGTGAATTCGTCATTTAGTGGGAGTGAGGTATGCAGTAAAGAAGGATTAGTGGATCGGAAATGAGATTGTCGTATCCCAAAAGAAAATCCTGTCGTTTCCATAGAAACGTTACTCGATTTAGAAGGAGAAGTCATAGAACACATAGGATTTCATATCGACCCAATTTCCGTGTGAATTCGTCAATGAGTGGGAGTGAGGGATGCAGTGAAGAAGGATTAGTGGATCGGAAATGTGATTGTCGTATCCCAAAAGATAATCCTGTCGTTTCCATTGAAACGTTACTCGATTTAGAAGGAAATGTCATTGAACCCATAGTATTTCATAGCGACGCAATTTCCGTGTGAATTAGTCAATGAGTGGGAGTGAGGGATGCAGTAAAGAAGGATTAGTGGATCGGAAATGAGATTGTCGTATCCCAAACGAAAATCCTGTCGTTTCCATAGAAACGTTACACGATTTAGAAGGAAAAATCTTAGAACACATAGTATTTCATAGCGACGCAATTTCCGTGTGAGTTCGCCAATAGGTAAGAGTGAGGGATGCAGTAAAGAAGGATTAGTGGATCGGAAATGAGATTGTCGTATCCCAAAAGAAAATCCTGTCGTATCCATAGAAACGTTACTCGATTTAGAAGGAGAAGTCATAGAACACATAGTATTTCATAGCGACGCAATTTCCGTGTGAATTCGTCAATGAGTGGGAGTGAGGGATGCAGTAAAGAAGGATTAGTGGATCGGAAATGAGATTGTCGTATCCCAAAAGAAAATCCTGTCGTTTCCATAGAAACGTTACTCGATTTAGAAGGAGAAGTCATAGAACCCATAGTATTTCATAGCGACGCAATGTCCGTGTGAATTCGTCAATTAGTGGGAGTGAGGGATGCAGTAAAGAAGGATTAGTGGATCGGAAATGAGATTGTCGTATCCCAAAAGAAAATCCTGTCGTTTCCATAGAAACGTTACTCGATTTAGAAGGAGAAGTCATAGAACACATGGTATTTCATAGCGACGCAATTTCCGGGTGATTTCGTCAATGAGTGGGAGTGAGGGATGCAGTAAGGAGGATTAGTGGAACGGAAATGAGATTGTCGTATACCAAAAGAAAATCCTGTCGTTTCCATAGAAACGTTACTCGATTTAGAAGGAAAAGTCATAGAACACATAGTATTTTATTGCGACGCAATTTCCGTGTGATTTCGTCAATGAGTGGGAGTGAGGGATGCAGTAAAGAAGGATTAGTGGAACGGAAACGAGATTGTCGTATACCAAAAGAAAATCCTGTCGTTTCCATAGAAACGTTACTCGATTTAGAAGGTGAAGTCATAGAATACATAGTATTTCATATCGACCCAATTTCCGTGTGAATTCGTCAATGAGTGGGAGTGAGGGATGCCGTGAAGAAGGATTAGTGGATCGGAAATGAGATTGTCGTATCCCAAAAGAAAATCCTGTCGTTTCCATAGAAACGTTACTCGATTTAGAAGGAAATGTCTTAGAACGCATAGTATTTAATAGCGGCGTAATTTCCGTGTGAATTCGTCAATGACTGGGAGTGAGGGATGCAGTAAAGAATGATTAGTGGATCGGAAATGTGATTGTCGTATCCCAAAATAAAATCCTGTCGTTTCCATAGAAACGTTTCTCGATTTAGAAGGAAATGTCTTAGATCACATAGTATTTCATATCGACGCAATTTCCGTGTGAATTCGTCAATGAGTGGGAGTGAGGGATGCAGTAAAGAAGGATTAGTGGATCGGAAATATGATTGTCGTATCCCAAAAGAAAATCCGGTCGCTTCCATAGAAACGTCACTCGATTTAGAAGGAAATGTCTTAGAACACATAGTATTTCATATCGACGCAATTTCCGTGTGAATTCGTCAATGAGTGGGAGTGAGGGATGCAGTAAAGAAGGAGTAGTGGATCGGAAACGAGATTGTCGTATCCCAAAAGAAAATCCGGTCGCTTCCATAGAAACGTTACTCGATTTAGAAGGAAATGTCTTAGAACACATAGTATTTCATATCGACGCAATTTCCGTGTGAATTCGTCAATGAGTGGGAGTGAGGGATGCAGTAAAGAAGGATTAGTGGATCGGAAATGAGATTGTCGCATCCCAAAAGAAAATCCTGTCGTTTCCATAGAAACGTTACTCGATTTAGAAGGAAATGCCTTAGAACCCATAGTATTTCATAGCGAGCGCAATTTCCGTGTGAATTCGTCAATGAGTGGGAGTGAGGGATGCAGTAAAGAAGGATTAGTGGATCGGAAATGAGATTGTCGTATCCCAAAAGAAAATCCTGTCGTTTCCATAGAAACGTTACTCGATATAGAAGGAAATGTCTTAGAACACATAGTATTTCATAGCGACGCTATTTCCGTGTGAATTCGTCAATGAGTGGGAGTGAGGGATGCAGTAAAGAAGGATTAGTGGATCGGAAATGAGATTGTCGTATCCCAAAAGAAAATCCTGTCGTTTCCATAGAAACGTTACTCGATTTAGAAGGAAATGTCTCAGCACACATAGTACTTCATAGAGACGCAATTTCCGTGTGAATTCGTCTATGAGTGGGAGTGAGGGATGCAGTAAAGAAGGATTAGTGGATCGGAAATGAGATTGTCGTATCCCAAAAGAAAATCCTGTCGTTTCCATAGAAACGTTACTCGATTTAGAAGGAGAAGTCATAGAACACATAGTATTTCATAGCGACGCAATTTCCGTGTGAATTCGTCAATGAGTGGGTGTGAGGGATGCAGTAAAGAAGGATTAGTGGATCGGAAATGAGATTGTCGTATCCCAAAAGAAAATCCTGTCGTTTCCATAGAAACGCTACTCTATTTAGAAGGAGAAGTCATAGAACACATGGTATTTCATAGCGACGCAATTTCCGTGTGAATTCGTCAATGAGTGGGAGTGAGGGATGCAGTAAAGAAGGATTAGTGGAACGGAAATGAGATTGTCGTACACCAAAAGAAATTCCTGTCGTTTCCATAGAAATGTTACTCGATTTAGAAGGAAAAGTCATAGAACACATAGTATTTCATTGCGACGCAATTTCCGTGTGAATTCGTCAATGAGTGGGAATGAGGGGTGCAGTAAAGAAGGACTAGTGGATCGGAAATGTGATTGTCGTATCCCAAAAGTAAATCAAGTCGTTTCCATAGAAACGTTACTCGATTTAGAAGGAAATGTCTTAGAACACATAGTATTTCATAGCGACGCAATTTCCGTGTGAATTCGTCAATGAGTGGGAGTGAGGGATGCAGTAAACAAGTATTAGTGGATCGGAAATGTGATTGTCGTATCCCAAAAGAAAATCCTGTCGTTTCCATAGAAACGTTACTCGATTTAGAAGTAAATGTCTTAGAACACATAGTATTTCATAGCGACGCAATTACCGTGTGAATTCGTCAATGAGTGGGAGTGAGGGATGCAGTAAAGAAGGATTAGTGTATCGGAAATGTGATTGTCGTATCCCAAAAGAAAATCCTGTCGTTTCCATAGAAACGTTACTCGATTTAGAATTAAATGTCTTAGAACACATAGTGTTTCATAGCGACGCAATTTCCGTGTGAATTCGTCAATGAGAGGGAGTGAGGGATGCAGTAAAGAAGGATTAGTGGATCGGAAATGTGATAGTCGTATCGCAAAAGAAAATCCTGTCGTTTCCATAGAAACGTTACTCGATTTAGAAGGAGAAGTCATAGAACACATAGTATTTCATAGCGACGCAATTTCCGTGTGAATTCGTCAATGAGTGGGAGTGAGGGATGCGGTAAAGAAGGATTAGTGGATCGGTTATGTGACTGTCGTATCCCAAAAGAAAATCCTGTCGTTTCCAGAGAAACGTTACTCGATTTAAAAGGAAACGTCTTAGAACACATAGTATTTCATAGCGACGCAATTTCCGTGTGAATTCGTCAATGAGTGGGAGTAAGGGATGCAGTAAGGAAGGATTAGTGGATCGGAAACGACATTGTCGTATCCCAAAAGAAAATCCTGTCGTTTCCATAGAAACGGTACTCGATTTAGAAGGAGAAGTCATGGAACACATAGTATTTCATAGCGACGCAATTTTCGTGTGAATTCGTCTATGAGTGGGAGTGAGGGATGCAGTAAAAAAGGATTAGTGGATCGGAAATGTGATTGATGTATCCCAAAAGAAAAGCCTGTCGTTTCCATAGAAACGTTACTCGATTTAGAAGGAGAAGTCATAGAACACATAGTATTTTCTAGCGACGCAATTTCCGTGTGAATTCGTCATTTAGTGGGAATGAGGTATGCAGTAAAGAAGGATTAGTGGATCGGAAATGAGATTGTCGTATCCCAAAAGAAAATCGTGTCGTTTCCATAGAAACGTTACTCGATTTAGAAGGAGAAGTCATAGAACACATAGTATTTCATATCGACCCAATTTCCGTGTGAATTCGTCAATGAGTGGGAGTGAGGGATGCAGTGAAGAAGGATTTGTGGATCGGAAATGTGATTGTCGTATCCCAAAAGAAAATCCTGTCGTTTCCATAGAAACGTTACTCGATTTAGAATTAAATGTATTAGAACACATAGTGTTTCATAGCGACGCAATTTCCGTGTGAATTCGTCAATGAGAGGGAGTGAGGGATGCAGTAAAGAAGGATTAGTGGATCGGAATTGTGATAGTCGTATCGCAAAAGAAAATCCTGTCGTTTCCATAGAAACGTTACTCGATTTAGAAGGAGAAGTCATAGAACACATAGTATTTCATAGCGAGCGCATTTTTCCGTGTGAATTCGTCAATGAGTGGGAGTGAGGGATGCAGTAAAGAAGGATTAGTGGATCGGTTATGTGACTGTCGTATCCCAAAAGAAAATCCTGTCGTTTCCAGAGAAACGTTACTCGATTTAGAAGGAAACGTCTTAGAACACATAGTATTTCATAGCGACGCAATTTCCGTGTGAATTCGACAATGAGTGGGAGTAAGGGATGCAGTAAGGAAGGATTAGTGGATCGGAAACGACATTGTCGTATCCCAAAAGAAAATCCTGTCGTTTCCATAGATATGGTACTCGATTTAGAAGGAGAAGGCATGGAACACATAGTATTTCATAGCGACGCAATTTTCGTGTGAATTGGTCTATGAGTGGGAGTGAAGGATGCAGTAAAAAAGGATTAGTGGATCGGAAATGTGGTTGTCGTATCCCAAAAGAAAATCCTGTCGTTTCCATAGAAACGTTACTCGATTTAGAAGGAGAAGTCATAGAACACATAGTATTTTCTAGCGACGCAATTTCCATGTGAATTCGTCATTTAGTGGGAGTGAGGTATGCAGTAAAGAAGGATTAGTGGATCGGAAATGAGATTGTCGTATCCCAAAAGAAAATCCTGTCGTTTCCATAGAAACGTTACTCGATTTAGAAGGAGAAGTCATAGAACACATAGTATTTCATATCGACCCAATTTCCGTGTGAATTCGTCAATGAGTGGGAGTGAGGGATGCAGTGAAGAAGGATTAGTGGATCGGAAATGTGATTGTCGTATCCCAAAAGATAATCCTGTCGTTTCCATTGAAACGTTACTCGATTTAGAAGGAAATGTCATTGAACCCATAGTATTTCATAGCGACGCAATTTCCGTGTGAATTCGTCAATGAGTGGGAGTGAGGGATGCAGTAAAGAAGGATTAGTGGATCGGTTATGTGACTGTCGTATCCCAAAAGAAAATCCTGTCGTTTCCAGAGAAACGTTACTCGATTTAGAAGGAAACGTCTTAGAACACATAGTATTTAATAGCGGCGTAATTTCCGTGTGAATTCGTCAATGACTGGGAGTGAGGGATGCAGTAAAGAATGATTAGTGGATCGGAAATGTGATTGTCGTATCCCAAAATAAAATCCTGTCGTTTCCATAGAAACGTTTCTCGATTTAGAAGGAAATGTCTTAGATCACATAGTATTTCATATCGACGCAATTTCCGTGTGAATTCGTCAATGAGTGGGAGTGAGGGATGCAGTAAAGAAGGATTAGTGGTTCGGAAATGAGATTGTCGTATCCCAAAAGAAAATCCGGTCGCTTCCATAGAAACGTTACTCGATTTAGAAGGAAATGTCTTAGAACACATAGTATTTCATATCGACGCAATTTCCGTGTGAATTCGTCAATGAGTGGGAGTGAGGGATGCAGTAAAGAAGGATTAGTGGATCGGAAACGAGATTGTCGTATCCCAAAAGAAAATCCGGTCGCTTCCATAGAAACGTTACTCGATTTAGAAGGAAATGTCTTAGAACACATAGTATTTCATATCGACGCAATTTCCGTGTGAATTCGTCAATGAGTGGGAGTGAGGGATGCAGTAAAGAAGGATTAGTGGATCGGAAATGAGATTGTCGTATCCCAAAAGAAAATCCTGTCGTTTCCATAGAAACGTTACTCGATTTAGAAGGAAATGCCTTAGAACCCATAGTATTTCATAGCGACGCAATTTCCGTGTGAATTCGTCAATGAGTGGGAGTGAGGGATGCAGTAAAGAAGGATTAGTGGATCGGAAATGAGATTGTCGTATCCCAAAAGAAAATCCTGTCGTTTCCATAGAAACGTTACTCGATTTAGAAGGAAATGTCTTAGAACACATAGTATTTCATAGCGACGCAATTTCTGTGTGAATTCGTCAATGAGTGGGAGTGAGGGATGCAGTAAAGAAAAATTAGTGGATCGGAAATGAGATTGTCGTATCCCAAAACAAAATCCTGTCGTTTCCTTGAAACATTACTCGATTTAGAAGGAGAACTCATAGAACACATAGTATTTTCTAGCGACGCAATTTCCGTGTGAATTCGTCAATGAGTGGGAGTGAGGGATGCAGTAAAGAAGGATTAGTGGATCGGAAATGAGATTGTCGAATCCCAAAAGAAAATCCTGTCGTTTCCATAGAAACGTTATTCGATTTAGAAGGAGAAGTCATAGAACACATAGTATTTCATAGCGACGCAATTTCCGTGTGAATTCGTCAATGAGTGGGAGTGAGGGATGCAGTAAAGAAGGATTAGTGGATCGGAAATGAGATTGTCGTATCCCAAAAGAAAATCCTGTCGTTTCCATAGAAACGCTACTCTATTTAGAAGGAGAAGTCATAGAACACATGGTATTTCATAGCGACGCAATTTCCGTGTGAATTCGTCAATGAGTGGGAGTGAGCGATGCAGTAAAGAAGGACTAGTGGATCGGAAATGTGATTGTCGTATCCCAAAAGAAAATCCTGTCGTTTCAATAGAAACGTTACTCGATTTAGAAGGAAATGTCTTAGAACACATAGTATTTCGTAGCGACGAAATTTCCGTGTTAATTCGACAATGAGTGGGAGTGAGGGATGCAGTAAACAAGTATTAGTGGATCGGAAATGTGATTGTCGTATCCCAAAAGAAAATCCTGTCGTTTCCATAGAAACGTTACTCGATTTAGAATTAAATGTCTTAGAACACATAGTGTTTCATAGCGACGCAATTTCCGTGTGAATTCGTCAATGAGAGGGAGTGAGGGATGCAGTAAAGAAGGATTAGTGGATCGGAAATGTGATAGTCGTATCGCAAAAGTAAATCCTGTCGTTTCCATAGAAACGTTACTCGATTTAGAAGGAGAAGTCATAGAACACATAGTATTTCATAGCGACGCAATTTCCGTGTGAATTCGTCAATGAGTGGGAGTGAGGGATGCGGTAAAGAAGGATTAGTGGATCGGTTATGTGACTGTCGTATCCCAAAAGAAAATCCTGTCGTTTCCAGAGAAACGTTACTCGATTTAGAAGGAAACGTCTTGGAACACATAGTATTTCATAGCGACGCAATTTCCGCTTGAATTCGTCAATGAGTGGGAGTAAGGGATGCAGTAAGGAAGGATTAGTGGATCGGAAACGACATTGTCGTATCCCAAAAGAAAATCCTGTCGTTTCCATAGAAACGGTACTCGATTTAGAAGGAGAAGTCATGGAACACATAGTATTTCATAGCGACGCAATTTTCGTGTGAATTCGTCTATGAGTGGGAGTGAGGGATGCAGTAAAAAAGGATTAGTGGATCGGAAATGTGATTGACGTATCCCAAAAGAAAAGCCTGTCGTTTCCATAGAAACGTTACTCGATTTAGAAGGAGAAGTCATAGAACACATAGTATTTTCTAGCGACGCAATTTCCGTGTGAATTCGTCATTTAGTGGGAGTGAGGTATGCAGTAAAGAAGGATTAGTGGATCGGAAATGAGATTGTCGTATCCCAAAAGAAAATCGTGTCGTTTCCATAGAAACGTTACTCGATTTAGAAGGAGAAGTCATAGAACACATAGTATTTCATATCGACCCAATTTCCGTGTGAATTCGTCAATGAGTGGGAGTGAGGGATGCGGTGAAGAAGGATTAGTGGATCGGAAATGTGATTGTCGTATCCCAAAAGATAATCCTGTCGTTTCCATTGAAACGTTACTCGATTTAGAAGGAAATGTCATTGAACCCATAGTATTTCATAGCGACGCAATTTCCGTGTGAATTCGTCAATGAGTGGGAGTGAGGGATGCAGTAAAGAAGGATTAGTGGATCGGAAATGAGATTGTCGTATCCCAAAAGAAAATACTGTCGTTTCCATAGAAACGTTACACGATTTAGAAGGAAATGTCTTAGATCACATAGTATTTCATAGCGACGCAATTTCCGTGTGAGTTCGCGAACAGGTAAGAGTGAGGGATGCAGTAAAGAAGGATTAGTGGATCGGAAATGAGATTGTCGTATCCCAAAAGAAAATCCTGTCGTTTCCATAGAAACGTTACTCGATTTAGAAGGAGAAGTCATAGAACACATAGTATTTCATAGCGACGCAATTTCCGTGTGAATTCGTCAATGAGTGGGAGTGAGGGATGCAGTAAAGAAGGATTAGTGGATCGGAAATGAGATTGTCGTATCCCAAAAGAAAATCCTGTCGTTTCCATAGAAACGTTACTCGATTTAGAAGGAAAAGTCATAGAACCCATAGTATTTCATAGCGACGCAATTTCCGTGTGAATTCGTCAATGAGTGGGAGTGAGGGATGCAGTAAAGAAGGATTAGTGGATCGGAAATGAGATTGTCGTATCCCAAAAGAAAATCCTGTCGTTTCCATAGAAACGTTACTCGATTTAGAAGGAGAAGTCATAGAACACATGGTATTTCATAGCGACGCAAATTCCGGGTGATTTCGTCAATGAGTGGGAGTGAGGGATGCAGTAAAGAAGGATTAGTGGAACGGAAATGAGATTGTCGTATCCCAAAAGAAAATCCTGTCGTTTCCATAGAAACGTTACTCGATTTAGAAGGAAAAGTCATAGAACACATAGTATTTCATTGCGACGCAATTTCCGTGTGAATTCGTCAATGAGTGGGAATTAGGGATGCAGTAAAGTAGGATTAGTGGATCGGAAATGTGATTGTCGTATCCCAAAAGAAAAACCTGTCGTTTCCATAGAAACGTTACTCGATTTAGAAGGAAATGTCTTAGTACACATAGTATTTCATAGCGACGCAATTTCCGTGTGAATTCGACAATGAGTGGGAGTGAGGGATGCAGTAAAGAAGAATTAGTGGATCGGAAATGTGATTGTTATATCCCAAAAGAAAATTCTGTCGTTTCCATAGAAACGTTACTCGATTTAGAAGGAAATGTCTTAGAACACATAGTATTTCATAGCGACGCAATTACCGTGTGAATTCGTCAGCGAGTGGGAGTGAGGGATGCAGTAAAGAAGGATTAGTGGATCGGAAATGTGATTGTCGTATCCCAAAAGAAAATCCTGTCGTTTCCATAGAAACGTTACTCGATTTAGAATTAAATGTCTTAGAACACAAAGTATTTCATAGCGACGCAATTTCCGTGTGAATTCGTCAATGAGTGGGAGTGAGAGATGCAGTAAAGAAGGATTAGTGGATCGGTAATGTGATTGTCGTATCCCAAAAGAAAATCCTGTCGTTTCCATAGATACGTTACTCGATTTAGAAGGAGAAGTCATAGAACACATAGTATTTCATAGCGACGCAATTTCCGTGTGAATTCGTCAATGAGTGGGAGTGTGGGATGCAGTAAAGAAGGATTAGTGGATCGGAAATGAGATTGTCGTATCCCAAAAGAAAATATTGTCGTTTCCTTAGAAACGTTACACGATTTAGAAGGAAATGTCTTAGATCACATAGTATTTCATAGCGACGCAATTTCCGTGTGAGTTCGCCAACAGGTAACAGTGAGGGATGCAGTAAAGAAGGATTAGTGGATCGGAAATGAGATTGTCGTATCACAAAAGAAAATCCTGTCGTTTCCATAGAAACGTTACTCGATTTAGAAGGAGAAGTCATAGAACACATAGTATTTCATAGCTACGCAATTTCCGTGTGAATTCGTCAATGAGTGGGAGTGAGGGATGCAGTAAAGAAGGATTAGTGGATCGGAAATGAGATTGTCGTATCCCAAAAGAAAATCCTGTCGTTTCCATAGAAACGTTACTCGATTTAGAAGGAAAAGTCATAGAACCCATAGTATTTCATAGCGACGCAATTTCCGTGTGAATTCGTCAATGAGTGGGAGTGAGGGATGCAGTAAAGAAGGATTAGTGGATTGGAAATGAGATTGTCGTATACCAAAAGAAAATCCTGTCGTTTCCATGGAAACGTTACTCGATTTAGAAGGAGAAGTCATAGAACACATGGTATTTCATAGCGACGCAATTTCCGGGTGATTTCGTCAATGAGTGGGAGTGAGGGATGCAGTAAAGAAGGATTAGTGGAACGGAAATGAGATTGTCGTATCCCAAAAGAAAATCCTGTCGTTTCCATAGAAACGTTACTCGATTTAGAAGGAAAAGTCATAGAACACATAGTATTTCATTGCGACGCAATTTCCGTGTGAATTCGTCAATGAGTGGGAATGAGGGATGCAGTAAAGTAGGATTAGTGGATCGGAAATGTGATTGTCGTATCCCAAAAGAAAATCCTGTCGTTTCCATAGAAACGTTACTCGATTTAGAAGGAAATGTCTTAGTACACATAGTATTTCATAGCGACGCAATTTCCGTGTGAATTCGACAATGAGTGGGAGTGAGGGATGCAGTAAAGAAGGATTAGTGGATCGGAAATGTGATTGTCATATCCCAAAAGAAAATTCTGTCGATTCCATAGATACGTTACTCGATTTAGAAGGAGAAGTCATAGAACACATAGTATTTCCTAGCGACGCAATTTCCGTGTGAATTCGTCAATGAGTGGGAGTGAGGGATGCAGTAAAGAAGGATTAGTGGATCCGATATGTGACTGTCGTATCCCAAAAGAAAATCCTGTCGTTTCCATAGAAACGTTACTCGATTTTGAAGGAAATGTCTTAGAACACATAGTATTTCATAGTGACGCAATTTCCGTGTGAATTCGTCAATGAGTGGGAGTAAGGGATGCAGTAAGGAAGGATTAGTGGATCGGAAACGACAATGTCGTATCCCAAAAGAAAATCCTGTCGTTTCCATAGAAACGTTACTCGATTTAGAAGGAGAAGTCATAGAACACATAGTATTTCATAGCGACGCAATTTCCATGTGAATTCGTCAATGAGTGGGAGTGAGGGATGCAGTAAAGAAGGATTAGTGGCTCGGAAATGTGATTGTCGTATCCCAAAAAAAATCCTGTCGTTTCCATAGAAACGTTACTCGATTTACAAGGAGATGTCATAGAACACATAGTATTTCATAGCGACGCAATTTCCGTGTGAATTCGTCAATGAGTGGGAGTGAGGGATGCAGTAAAGAAGGATTAGTGGATCGGAAATCAGATTGTCGAATCCCAAAAGAAAATCCTGTCGTTTCCATAGAAACGTTACACGATTTAGAAGGAAATGTCTTAGAACACATAGTATTTCATAGCGACGCAATTTCCGTGTGAGTTCGTCAATAGGTGGGAGTGAGGGATGCAGTAAAGAAGGATTAGTGGATCGGAAATGAGATTGGCGTATCCCAAAAGAAAATCCTGTCGTTTCCATAGAAACGTTACTCGATTTAGAAGGAGAAGTCATAGAACACATACTATTTTATAGCGACGCAATTTCCGTGTGAATTCGTCAATGAGTGGGAGTGAGGGATGCAGTAAAGAAGGATTAGTGGATCGGAAATGTAACTGTCATATCCCAAAAGAAAATCCTGTCGTTTCCATAGAAACGTTACACGATTTAGAAGGAAAAGTCTTAGATCACATAGTATTTCATATCGACGCAATTTCCGTGTGAATTGGTCAATGAGTGGGAGTGAGGGAAGCAGTAAAGAAGGATTAGTGGATCGGAAATGAGATTGTCGTATCCCAAAAGAAAATCCTATCGTTTCCATAGAAACGTTACTCGATTTAGAAGGAGAAGTCATAGAACACATAATATTTCATAGCGACGCAATTTCCGTGTGAATTCGTCAATGAGTGGGAGTGAGGGATTCAGTAAAGAAGGATTAGTGGATCGGAAATGTGATTGTCGTATCCCAAAATAAAATCCTGTCGTTTCCATAGAAACTATAATCGATTTAAAAGGAGAGGTCATAGAACACATAGTATTTCATAGCGACGCAATTTCCGTGTGAATTCGTCAATGAGTGGGAGTGAGGGAGGCAGTAAAGAAGGATTAGTGGAACGGAAATGAGATTGTCGTATCCCAAAAGAAAATCCTGTCGTTTCCATAGAAACGTTACTCGATTTAGAAGGAAAAGTCATAGAACACATAGTATTTCATTGCGACGCAATTTCCGTGTGAATTCGTCAATGAGTGGGAATGAGGGATGCAGTAAAGTAGGATTAGTGGATCGGAAATGTGATTGTCGTATCCCAAAAGAAAAACCTGTCGTTTCCATAGAAACGTTACTCGATTTAGAAGGAAATGTCTTAGTACACATAGTATTTCATAGCGACGCAATTTCCGTGTGAATTCGACAATGAGTGGGAGTGAGGGATGCAGTGAAGAAGGATTAGTGGATCGGAAATGTGATTGTCATATCCCAAAAGAAAATTCTGTCGTTTCCATAGAAACGTTACTCGATTTAGAAGGAAATGTCTTAGAACACATAGTATTTCATAGCGACGCAATTACCGTGTGAATTCGTCAGCGAGTGGGAGTGAGGGATGCAGTAAAGAAGGATTAGTGGATCGGAAATGTGATTGTCGTATCCCAAAAGAAAATCCTGTCGTTTCCATAGAAACGTTACTCGATTTAGAATTAAATGTCTTAGAACACAAAGTATTTCATAGCGACGCAATTTCCCTGTGAATTCGTCAATGAGTGGGAGTGAGAGATGCAGTAAAGAAGGATTAGTGGATCGGTAATGTGATTGTCGTATCCCAAAAGAAAATTCTGTCGTTTCCATAGATACGTTACTCGATTTAGAAGGAGAAGTCATAGAACACATAGTATTTCATAGCGACGCAATTTCCGTGTGAATTCGTCAATGAGTGGGAGTGAGGGATGCAGTAAAGAAGGATTAGTGGATCCGATATGTGACTGTCGTATCCCAAAAGAAAATCATCTCGTTTCCATAGAAACGTTACTCGATTTACAAGGAAATGTCATTGAACCCATAGTATTTCATAGCGACGCAATTTCCGTGTGAATTCGTCAATGAGTGGGAGTGAGGGATGCAGTAAAGAAGGATTAGTGGATCGGAAATGAGATTGTCGTATCCCAAAAGAAAATCCTGTCGTTTCCATAGAAACATTACACGATTTAGAAGGAAATGTCTTAGATCACATAGTATTTCATAGCGACGCAATTTCCGTGTGAGTTCGCCAACAGGTAAGAGTGAGGGATGCAGTAAAGAAGGATTAGTGGATCGGAAATGAGATTGTCGTATCCCAAAAGAAAATCCTGTCGTTTCCATAGAAACGTTACTCGATTTAGAAGGAGAAGTCATAGAACACATAGTATTTCATAGCGACGCAATTTCCGTGTGAATTCGTCAATGAGTGGGAGTGAGGGATGCAGTAAAGAAGGATTAGTGGATCGGTAATGTGATTGTCGTATCCCAAAAGAAAATTCTGTCGTTTCCATAGATACGTTACTCGATTTAGAAGGAGAAGTCATAGAACACATAGTATTTCATAGCGACGCAATTTCCGTGTGAATTCGTCAATGAGTGGGAGTGAGGGATGCAGTAAAGAAGGATTAGTGGATCCGATATGTGACTGTCGTATCCCAAAAGAAAATCCTGTCGTTTCCATAGAAACGTTACTCGATTTTGAAGGAAATGTCTTAGAACACATAGTATTTCATAGTGACGCAATTTCCGTGGGAATTCGTCAATGAGTGGGAGTAAGGGATGCAGTAAGGAAGGAATTAGTGGATCGGAATCGACAATGTCGTATCCCAAAAGAAAATCCTGTCGTTTCCATTGAAACGTTACTCGATTTAGAAGGAGAAGTCATAGAACACATAGTATTTCATAGCGACGCAATTTCCGTGTGAATTCGTCAATGAGTGGGAGTGAGGGATGCAGTAAAGAAGGATTAGTGGCTCGGAAATGTGATTGTCGTATCCCAAAAAAAATCCTATCGTTTCCATAGAAACGTTACTCGATTTAGAAGGAGAAGTCATAGAACACATAGTATATCCTAGCGACGCAATTTCCGTGTGAATTCGTCAATGAGTGGGAGTGAGAGATGCAGTAAAGAAGGATTAGTGGATCGGAAATGAGATTGTCGTATCCCAAAAGAAAATCCTATCGTTTCCATAGAAACGTTACTCGATTTACAAGGAGAAGTCATAGAACACATAGTATTTCATAGCGACGCAATTTCCGTGTGAATTCGTCAATGAGTGGGAGTGAGGGATGCAGTAAAGAAGGATTAGTGGATCGGAAATGAGATTGTCGAATCCCAAAAGAAAATACTGTCGTTTCTATAGAAACGTTACACGATTTAGAAGGAAATGTCTTAGAACACATAGTATTTCATAGCGACGCAATTTCCGTGTGAGTTCGTCAATAGGTGGGAGTGAGGGATGCAGTAAAGAAGGATTAGTGGATCGGAAATGAGATTGGCGTATCCCAAAAGAAAATCCTGTCGTTTCCATAGAAACGTTACTCGATTTAGAAGGAGAAGTCATAGAACACATAGTATTTTATAGCGACGCAATTTCCGTGTGAATTCGTCAATGAGTGGGAGTGAGGGATGCAGTAAAGAAGGATTAGTGGATCGGAAATGTAACTGTCGTATCCCAAAAGAAAATCCTGTCGTTTCCATAGAAACGTTACACGATTTAGAAGGAAAAGTCTTAGATCACATAGTATTTCATATCGACGCAATTTCCGTGTGAATTGGTCAATGAGTGGGAGTGAGGGAAGCAGTAAAGAAGGATTAGTGGATCCGAAATGAGATTGTCGTATCCCAAAAGAAAATCCTATCGTTTCCATAGAAACGTTACTCGATTTAGAAGGAGAAGTCATAGAACCCATAGTAGTTCATAGCGACGCAATTTCCGTGTGAATTCGTCAATGAGTGGGAGTGAGGGATGCAGTAAAGTAGGATTAGTGGATCGGAAATGTGATTGTCGTATCCCAAATAAAATTTCCTGTCGTTTCCATAGAAACTATAATCGATTTAAAAGGAGAGGTCATAGAACACATAGTATTTCATAGCGACGCAATTTCCGTGTGAATTCGTCAATGAGTGGGAGTAAGGGATGCAGTAAAGAAGGATTAGTGGATCGGAAGTGAGATTGTCGTATCCCAAAAGAAAATCCTGTCATTTCCATAGAAACGTTACTCGATTTAGAAGGAGAAGTCATAGAACCCATAGTATTTCATAGCGACGCAATTTCCGTGTGAATTCGTCAATGAGTGGGAGTGAGGGATGCAGTAAAGAAGGATTAGTGGATCGGAAATGAGATTGTCGTATCCCAAAAGAAAATCCTGTCGTTTCCATAGAAACGTTACTCGATTTAGAAGGAGAAGCCATAGAACACATGGTATTTCATAGCGGCGCAATTTCCGTGTGAATTCGTCAATGAGTGGGAGTGTGGGATGCAGTAAAGAAGGATTAGTGGAACGGAAATGAGATTATCGTATACCAAAAGAAAATCCTGTCGTTTCCATAGAAACGTTACTCGATTTAGAAGGAAAAGTCATAGAACACATAGTATTTCATTGCGACGCAATTTCCGTGTGAATTCGTCAATGAGTGGGAATGAGGGATGCAGTAAAGAAGGATTAGTGGATCGGAAATGTGATTGTCGTATCCCAAAACAAAATCCTGTCATTTCCTTAGAAACGTTACTCGATTTAGAAGGAAATGTCTTAGAACACATAGTATTTCATAGCGACGCAATTTCCGTGTGAATTCGTCAATGAGTGGGAGTGAGAGATGCAGTAAAGAAGGATTAGTGGATCGGAAATGTGATTGTTGTTTCCCAAAAGAAAATCCTGTCGTTTCCATAGATACGTTACTCGATTTAGAAGGAGAAGTCATAGAACACATAGTATTTCATAGCGACGCAATTTCCGTGTGAATTCGTCAATGAGTGGGAGTGAGGGATGCAGTAAAGAAGGATTAGTGGATCGGATATGTGACTGTCGTATCCCAAAAGAAAATCCTGTCGTTTCCATAGAAACGTTACTCGATTTAGAAGGAAATGTCTTAGAACACATAGTATTTCATACCGACGCAATTTCCGTGTGAATTCGTCAATGAGTGGGAGTAAGTGATGCAGTAAGGAAGGATTAGTGGATCGGAAACGACATTGTCGTATCCCAAAAGAAAATCCTGTCGTTTCCATAGAAACGTTACTCGATTTAGAAGGAAATGCCTTAGAACCCATAGTATTTCATAGCGACGCAATTTCCGTGTGAATTCGTCAATGAGTGGGAGTGAGGGATGCAGTAAAGAAGGATTAGTGGATCGGAAATGAGATTGTCGTATCCCAAAAGAAAATCCTGTCGTTTCCATAGAAACGTTACTCGATTTAGAAGGAAATGTCTTAGAACACATAGTATTTCATAGCGACGCAATTTCTGTGTGAATTCGTCAATGAGTGGGAGTGAGGGATGCAGTAAAGAAAAATTAGTGGATCGGAAATGAGATTGTCGTATCCCAAAACAAAATCCTGTCGTTTCCTTGAAACATTACTCGATTTAGAAGGAGAACTCATAGAACACATAGTATTTTATAGCGACGCAATTTCCGTGTGAATTCGTCAATGAGTGGGAGTGAGGGATGCAGTAAAGAAGGATTAGTGGATCGGAAATGTAATTGTCGTATCCCAAAAGAAAATCCTGTCGTTTCCATAGAAACGTTACACGATTTAGAAGGAAATGTCTTAGATCACATAGTATTTCATATCGACGCAATTTCCGTGTGAATTGGTCAATGAATGGGAGTGAGGGATGCAGTAAAGAAGGATTAGTGGATCGGAAATGAGATTGTCGTATCCCAAAACAAAATCCTGTCGTTTCCATAGAAACGTTACTCGATTTAGAAGGAAATGTCTTAGAACACATAGTATTTCATAGCGACGCAATTTCCGTGTGAATTCGTCAATGAGTGGGAGTAAGGGATGCAGTAAGGAAGGATTAGTGGATCGGAAACGACATTGTCGTATCCCAAAAGAAAATCCTGTCGTTTCCATAGAAACGTTACTCGATTTAGAAGGAGAAGTCATAGAACACATAGTATTTCATAGCGACGCAATTTCCGTGAGAATTCGTCAATGAGTGGGAGTGAGGGATGCAGTAAAGAAGGATTAGTGGATCGGAAATGAGATTGTCGTATCCCAAAAGAAAATCCTGTCGTTTCCATAGAAACGTTACTCGATTTAGAAGGAGAAGTCATAGAACACATAGTATTTCATAGCGACGCAATTTCCGTGTGAATTCGTCAATGAGTGGGAGTGAGGGATGCAGTAAAGAAGGATTAGTGGATCGGAAATGTAACTGTCGTATCCCAAAAGTAAATCCTGTCGTTTCCATAGAAACGTTACACGATTTAGAAGGAAAAGTCTTAGATCACATAGTATTTCATATCGACGCAATTTCCGTGTGAATTGGTCAATGAGTGGGAGTGAGGGAAGCAGTAAAGAAGGATTAGTGGATCGGAAATGAGATTGTCGTATCCCAAAAGAAAATCCAATCGTTTCCATAGAAACGTTACTCGATTTAGAAGGAGAAGTCATAGAACACATAGTATTTCATAGCGACGCAATTTCCGTGTGAATTCGTTAATGAGTGGGAGTGAGGGGTGCAGTAAAGAAGGATTAGTGGATCGGAAATGTGATTGTCGTATCCCAAAATAAAATCCTGTCGTTTCCATAGAAACTATAATCGATTTAAAAGGAGAGGTCATAGAACACATAGTATTTCATAGCGACGCAATTTCCGTGTGAATTCGTCAATGAGTGGGAGTAAGGGATGCAGTAAAGAAGGATTAGTGGATCGGAAGTGAGATTGTCGTATCCCAAAAGAAAATCCTGTCATTTCCATAGAAACGTTACTCGATTTAGAAGGAGAAGTCATAGAACCCATAGTATTTCATAGCGACGCAATTTCCGTGTGAATTCGTCAATGAGTGGGAGTGAGGGATGCAGTAAAGAAGGATTAGTGGATCGGAAATGAGATTGTCGTATCCCAAAAGAAAATCCTGTCGTTTCCATAGAAACGTTACTCGATTTAGAAGGAGAAGCCATAGAACACATGGTATTTCATAGCGGCGCAATTTCCGTGTGAATTCGTCAATGAGTGGGAGTGAGGGATGCAGTAAAGAAGGATTAGTGGAACGGAAATGAGATTATCGTATACCAAAAGAAAATCCTGTCGTTTCCATAGAAACGTTACTCGATTTAGAAGGAAAAGTCATAGAACACATAGTATTTCATTGCGACGCAATTTCCGTGTGAATTCGTCAATGAGTGGGAATGAGGGATGCAGTAAAGGAGGATTAGTGGATCGGAAATGTGATTGTCGTATCCCAAAACAAAATCCTGTCGTTTCCATAGAAACGTTACTCGATTTAGAAGGAAATGTCTTAGAACACATAGTATTTCATAGCGACGCAATTTCCGTGTGAATTCGTCAATGAGTGGGAGTGAGAGATGCAGTAAAGAAGGATTAGTGGATCGGAAATGTGATTGTCGTTTCCCAAAAGAAAATCCTGTCGTTTCCATAGATACGTTACTCGATTTAGAAGGAGAAGTCATAGAACACATAGTATTTCATAGCGACGCAATTTCCGTGTGAATTCGTCAATGAGTGGGAGTGAGGGATGCAGTAAAGAAGGATTAGTGGATCGGATATGTGACTGTCGTATCCCAAAAGAAAATCTTGTCGTTTCCATAGAAACGTTACTCGATTTAGAAGGAAATGTCTTAGAACACATAGTATTTCATAGCGACGCAATTTCCGTGTGAATTCGTCAATGAGTGGGAGTAAGGGATGCAGTAAGGAAGGATTAGTGGATCGGAAACGACATTGTCGTATCCCAAAAGAAAATCCTGTCGTTTCCATAGAAACGTTACTCGATTTAGAAGGAGAAGTCATAGAACACATAGTATTTCATAGCGACGCAATTTCCGTGTGAATTCGTCAATGAGTGGGAGTGAGGGATGCAGTAAAGAAGGATTAGTGGCTCGGAAATGTGATTGTCGTATCCCAAAAGATAATCCTGTCGTTTCCATAGAAACGTTACTCGATTTAGAAGGAGAAGACATAGATCACATAGTATTTCCTAGCGACGCAATTTCCGTGTGAATTCGTCAATGAGTGGGAGTGAGGGATGCAGTAAAGAAGGATTAGTGGATCGGAAATGAGATTGTCGTATCCCAAAAGAAAATCCTATCGTTTCCATAGAAACGTTACTCGATTTAGAAGGAGAAGTCATAGAACACATAGTATTTTATAGCGACGCAATTTCCGTGTGAATTCGTCAATGAGTGGGAGTGAGGGATGCAGTAAAGAAGGATTAGTGGATCGGAAATGTAATTGTCGTATCCCAAAAGAAAATCCTGTCGTTTCCATAGAAACGTTACACGATTTAGAAGGAAATGTCTTAGATCACATAGTATTTCATATCGACGCAATTTCCGTGTGAATTGGTCAATGGGTGGGAGTGAGGGATGCAGTAAAGAAGGATTAGTGGATCGGAAATGAGATTGTCGTATCCCAAAAGAAAATCCTATCGTTTCCATAGAAACGTTACTCGATTTAGAAGGAGAGGTCATAGAACACATAGTATTTCATAGCGACGCAATTTCCGTGTGAATTCGTCAATGAGTGGGAGTGAGGAATGCAGTAAAGAAGGATTAGTGGATCTGAAATGTGATTGACGTATCCCAAAAGAAAATCCTGTCGTTTCCATAGAAACTATAATCGATTTAGAAGGAAAGGTCATAGAACACATAGTATTTCATAGCGACGCAATTTCCGTGTGAATTCGTCAATGAGTGGGAGTAAGGGATGCAGTAAAGAAGGATTAGTGGATCGGAAATGAGATTGTCGTATCCCAAAAGAAAATCCTGTCGTTTCCATAGAAACGTTACTCGATTTAGAAGGAGAAATCATAGAACCCATAGTATTTCATAGCGACGCAATTTCCGTGTGAATTCGTCAATGAGTGGGAGTGAGGGATACAGTAAAGAAGGATTAGTGGATCGGAAATGAGATTTTCGTATCCCAAAAGAAAATCCTGTCGTTTCCATAGAAACGTTACTCGATTTAGAAGGAGAAGTCATAGAACACATGGTATTTCATAGCGACGCAATTTCCGTGTGAATTCGTCAATGAGTGGGAGTGAGGGATGCAGTAAAGAAGGATTAGTGGAACGGAAATGAGATTGTCGTATACCAAAAGAAAATCCTGTCGTTTCCATAGAAACGTTACTCGATTTAGAAGGAAATGTCTTAGAACACATAGTATTTCATATCGACGCAATTTCCGTGTGAATTCGTCAATGAGTGGGAATGAGGGATGCAGTAAAGAAGGATTAGTGGATCGGAAATGTGATTGTCGTATCCCAAAACAAAATCCTGTCGTTTCCATAGAAACGTTACTCGATTTAGAAGGAAATGTCTTAGAACACATAGTATTTCATAGCGACGCAATTTCCGTGTGAATTCGTCAATGAGTGGGAGTAAGGGATGCAGTAACGAAGGATTAGTGGATCGGAAACGACATTGTCGTATCCCAAAAGAAAATCCTGTCGTTTCCATAGAAACGTTACACGATTTAGAAGGAAAAGTCTTAGATCACATAGTATTTCATATCGACGATATTTCCGTGAGAATTCGTCAATGAGTGGGAGTAAGGGATGCAGTAAAGAAGGATTAGTGGATCGGAAATGAGATTGTCGTATCCCAAAAGAAAATCCTGTCGTTTCCATAGAAACGTTACTCGATTTAGAAGGAGAAGTCATAGAACACATAGTATTTCATAGCGACGCAATTTCCGTGTGAATTCGTCAATGAGTGGGAGTGAGAGATGCAGTGAAGAAGGATTAGTAGATCGGAAATGTGATTGTCATATCCCAAAAGAAAATCCTGTCGTTTCCATAGAAACGTTACTCGATTTAGAAGGAGAATTCATAGAACATATGGTATTTCATAGCGACGCAATTTCCGTGTGAATTCGTCAATGAGTGGGAATGAGGGATGCAGTAAAGAAGGATTAGTGGATCGGAAATGTGATTGTCGTATCCCAAAACAAAATCCTGTCGTTTCCATAGAAACGTTACTCGATGTAGAAAGAAATGTCTTAGAACACATAGTATTTCATAGCGACGCAATTTCCGTGTGAATTCGTCAATGAGTGGGAGTAAGGGATGCAGTAAGGAAGGATTAGTGGATCGGAAACGACATTGTCGTATCCCAAAAGAAAATCCTGTCGTTTCCATAGAAACGTTACTCGATTTAGAAGGAGAAGTCATAGAACACATAGTATTTCATAGCGACGCAATTTCCGTGAGAATTCGTCAATGAGTGGGAGTGAGGGATGCAGTAAAGAAGGATTAGTGGATCGGAAATGAGATTGTCGTATCCCAAAAGAAAATCCTGTCGTTTCCATAGAAACGTTACTCGATTTAGAAGGAGAAGTCATAGAACACATAGTATTTCATAGCGACGCAATTTCCGTGTGAATTCGTCAATGAGTGGGAGTGAGGGATGCAGTAAAGAAGGATTAGTGGATCGGAAATGTAACTGTCGTATCCCAAAAGTAAATCCTGTCGTTTCCATAGAAACGTTACACGATTTAGAAGGAAAAGTCTTAGATCACATAGTATTTCATATCGACGCAATTTCCGTGTGAATTGGTCAATGAGTGGGAGTGAGGGAAGCAGTAAAGAAGGATTAGTGGATCGGAAATGAGATTGTCGTATCCCAAAAGAAAATCCAATCGTTTCCATAGAAACGTTACTCGATTTAGAAGGAGAAGTCATAGAACACATAGTATTTCATAGCGACGCAATTTCCGTGTGAATTCGTTAATGAGTGGGAGTGAGGGGTGCAGTAAAGAAGGATTAGTGGATCGGAAATGTGATTGTCGTATCCCAAAATAAAATCCTGTCGTTTCCATAGAAACTATAATCGATTTAAAAGGAGAGGTCATAGAACACATAGTATTTCATAGCGACGCAATTTCCGTGTGAATTCGTCAATGAGTGGGAGTAAGGGATGCAGTAAAGAAGGATTAGTGGATCGGAAGTGAGATTGTCGTATCCCAAAAGAAAATCCTGTCATTTCCATAGAAACGTTACTCGATTTAGAAGGAGAAGTCATAGAACCCATAGTATTTCATAGCGACGCAATTTCCGTGTGAATTCGTCAATGAGTGGGAGTGAGGGATGCAGTAAAGAAGGATTAGTGGATCGGAAATGAGATTGTCGTATCCCAAAAGAAAATCCTGTCGTTTCCATAGAAACGTTACTCGATTTAGAAGGAGAAGCCATAGAACACATGGTATTTCATAGCGGCGCAATTTCCGTGTGAATTCGTCAATGAGTGGGAGTGAGGGATGCAGTAAAGAAGGATTAGTGGAACGGAAATGAGATTATCGTATACCAAAAGAAAATCCTGTCGTTTCCATAGAAACGTTACTCGATTTAGAAGGAAAAGTCATAGAACACATAGTATTTCATTGCGACGCAATTTCCGTGTGAATTCGTCAATGAGTGGGAATGAGGGATGCAGTAAAGGAGGATTAGTGGATCGGAAATGTGATTGTCGTATCCCAAAACAAAATCCTGTCGTTTCCATAGAAACGTTACTCGATTTAGAAGGAAATGTCTTAGAACACATAGTATTTCATAGCGACGCAATTTCCGTGTGAATTCGTCAATGAGTGGGAGTGAGAGATGCAGTAAAGAAGGATTAGTGGATCGGAAATGTGATTGTCGTTTCCCAAAAGAAAATCCTGTCGTTTCCATAGATACGTTACTCGATTTAGAAGGAGAAGTCATAGAACACATAGTATTTCATAGCGACGCAATTTCCGTGTGAATTCGTCAATGAGTGGGAGTGAGGGATGCAGTAAAGAAGGATTAGTGGCTCGGAAATGTGATTGTCGTATCCCAAAAGATAATCCTGTCGTTTCCATAGAAACGTTACTCGATTTAGAAGGAGAAGACATAGATCACATAGTATTTCCTAGCGACGCAATTTCCGTGTGAATTCGTCAATGAGTGGGAGTGAGGGATGCAGTAAAGAAGGATTAGTGGATCGGAAATGAGATTGTCGTATCCCAAAAGAAAATCCTATCGTTTCCATAGAAACTTTACTCGATTTAGAAGGAGAAGTCATAGAACACATAGTATTTTATAGCGACGCAATTTCCGTGTGAATTCGTCAATGAGTGGGAGTGAGGGATGCAGTAAAGAAGGATTAGTGGATCGGAAATGTAATTGTCGTATCCCAAAAGAAAATCCTGTCGTTTCCATAGAAACGTTACACGATTTAGAAGGAAATGTCTTAGATCACATAGTATTTCATATCGACGCAATTTCCGTGTGAATTGGTCAATGAGTGGGAGTGAGGGATGCAGTAAAGAAGGATTAGTGGATCGGAAATGAGATTGTCGTATCCCAAAAGAAAATCCTATCGTTTCCATAGAAACGTTACTCGATTTAGAAGGAGAAGTCATAGAACACATAGTATTTCATAGCGACGCAATTTCCGTGTGAATTCGTCAATGAGTGGGAGTGAGGAATGCAGTAAAGAAGGATTAGTGGATCTGAAATGTGATTGACGTATCCCAAAAGAAAATCCTGTCGTTTCCATAGAAACTATAATCGATTTAGAAGGAAAGGTCATAGAACACATAGTATTTCATAGCGACGCAATTTCCGTGTGA
Organism: Schistocerca cancellata; assembly: GCF_023864275.1. NCBI lineage: Eukaryota > Metazoa > Arthropoda > Insecta > Orthoptera > Acrididae > Schistocerca > Schistocerca cancellata. The sequence continues at coordinate 733,177,962 of NC_064631.1, forward strand.
ATTCGTCAATGAGTGGGAGTAAGGGATGCAGTAAAGAAGGATTAGTGGATCGGAAATGAGATTGTCGTATCCCAAAAGAAAATCCTGTCGTTTCCATAGAAACGTTACTCGATTTAGAAGGAGAAATCACAGAACCCATAGTATTTCATAGCGACGCAATTTCCGTGTGAATTCGTCAATGAGTGGGAGTGAGGGATACAGTAAAGAAGGATTAGTGGATCGGAAATGAGATTTTCGTATCCCAAAAGAAAATCCTGTCGTTTCCATAGAAACGTTACTCGATTTAGAAGGAGAATTCATAGAACACATGGTATTTCATAGCGACGCAATTTCCGTGTGAATTCGTCAATGAGTGGGAGTGAGGGATGCAGTAAAGAAGGATTAGTGGAACGGAAATGAGATTGTCGTATACCAAAAGAAAATCCTGTCGTTTCCATAGAAACGTTACTCGATTTAGAAGGAAATGTCTTAGAACACATAGTATTTCATATCGACGCAATTTCCGTGTGAATTCGTCAATGAGTGGGAATGAGGGATGCAGTAAAGAAGGATTAGTGGATCGGAAATGTGATTGTCGTATCCCAAAACAAAATCCTGTCGTTTCCATAGAAACGTTACTCGATTTAGAAGGAGAAGTCATAGAACACATAGTATTTCATAGCGACGCAATTTCCGTGTGAATTCGTCAATGAGTGGGAGTGAGAGATGCAGTGAAGAAGGATTAGTAGATCGGAAATGTGATTGTCATATCCCAAAAGAAAATCCTATCGTTTCCATAGAAACGTTACTCGATTTAGAAGGAAATGTCTTAGAACACATAGTATTTCATAGCGACGCAATTTCCGTGTGAATTCGTCAATGAGTGGGAGTAAGGGATGCAGTAAGGAAGGATTAGTGGATCGGAAACGACATTGTCGTATCCCAAAAGAAAATCCTGTCGTTTCCATAGAAACGTTACTCGATTTAGAAGGAGAAGTCATAGAACACATAGTATTTCATTGCGACGCAATTTCCGTGTGAATTCGTCAATGAGTGGGAGTGAGGGATGCAGTAAAGAAGGATTAGTGGCTCGGAAATGTGATTGTCGTATCCCAAAAGATAATCCTGTCGTTTCCATAGAAACGTTACTCGATTTAGAAGGAGAAGACATAGATCACATAGTATTTCCTAGCGACGCAATTTCCGTGTGAATTCGTCAATGAGTGGGAGTGAGGGATGCAGTAAAGAAGGATTAGTGGATCGGAAATGAGATTGTCGTATCCCAAAAGAAAATCCTATCGTTTCCATAGAAACGTTACTCGATTTAGAAGGAGAAGTCATAGAACACATAGTATTTTATAGCGACGCAATTTCCGTGTGAATTCGTCAATGAGTGGGAGTGAGGGATGCAGTAAAGAAGGATTAGTGGATCGGAAATGTAATTGTCGTATCCCAAAAGAAAATCCTGTCGTTTCCATAGAAACGTTACACGATTTAGAAGGAAATGTCTTAGATCACATAGTATTTCATATCGACGCAATTTCCGTGTGAATTGGTCAATGAGTGGGAGTGAGGGATGCAGTAAAGAAGGATTAGTGGATCGGAAATGAGATTGTCGTATCCCAAAAGAAAATCCTATCGTTTCCATAGAAACGTTACTCGATTTAGAAGGAGAGGTCATAGAACACATAGTATTTCATAGCGACGCAATTTCCGTGTGAATTCGTCAATGAGTGGGAGTGAGGAATGCAGTAAAGAAGGATTAGTGGATCTGAAATGTGATTGACGTATCCCAAAAGAAAATCCTGTCGTTTCCATAGAAACTATAATCGATTTAGAAGGAAAGGTCATAGAACACATAGTATTTCATAGCGACGCAATTTCCGTGTGAATTCGTCAATGAGTGGGAGTAAGGGATGCAGTAAAGAAGGATTAGTGGATCGGAAATGAGATTGTCGTATCCCAAAAGAAAATCCTGTCGTTTCCATAGAAACGTTACTCGATTTAGAAGGAGAAATCATAGAACCCATAGTATTTCATAGCGACGCAATTTCCGTGTGAATTCGTCAATGAGTGGGAGTGAGGGATACAGTAAAGAAGGATTAGTGGATCGGAAATGAGATTTTCGTATCCCAAAAGAAAATCCTGTCGTTTCCATAGAAACGTTACTCGATTTAGAAGGAGAATTCATAGAACACATGGTATTTCATAGCGACGCAATTTCCGTGTGAATTCGTCAATGAGTGGGAGTGAGGGATGCAGTATAGAAGGATTAGTGGAACGGAAATGAGATTGTCGTATACCAAAAGAAAATCCTGTCGTTTCCATAGAAACGTTACTCGATTTAGAAGGAAATGTCTTAGAACACATAGTATTTCATATCGACGCAATTTCCGTGTGAATTCGTCAATGAATGGGAATGAGGGATGCAGTAAAGAAGGATTAGTGGATCGGAAATGTGATTGTCGTATCCCAAAACAAAATCCTGTCGTTTCCATAGAAACGTTACTCGATTTAGAAGGAAATGTCTTAGAACACATAGTATTTCATAGCGACGCAATTTCCGTGTGAATTCGTCAATGAGTGGGAGTAAGGGATGCAGTAAGGAAGGATTAGTGGATCGGAAACGACATTGTCGTATCCCAAAAGAAAATCCTGTCGTTTCCATAGAAACGTTACTCGATTTAGAAGGAGAAGTCATAGAACACATAGTATTTCATAGCGACGCAATTTCCGTGAGAATTCGTCAATGAGTGGGAGTAAGGGATGCAGTAAAGAAGGATTAGTGGATCGGAAATGAGATTGTCGTATCCCAAAAGAAAATCCTGTCGTTTCCATAGAAACGTTACTCGATTTAGAAGGAGAAGTCATAGAACACATAGTATTTCATAGCGACGCAATTTCCGTGTGAATTCGTCAATGAGTGGGAGTGAGAGATGCAGTGAAGAAGGATTAGTAGATCGGAAATGTGATTGTCATATCCCAAAAGAAAATCCTATCGTTTCCATTGAAACGTTACTCGATTTAGAAGGAAATGTCATTGAACCCATAGTATTTCATAGCGACGCAATTTCCGTGTGAATTCGTCAATGAGTGGGAGTGAGGGATGCAGTAAAGAAGGATTAGTGGATCGGAAGTGGGATTGTCGTATCCCAAAAGAAAATACTGTCGTTTCCATAGAAACGTTACACGATTTAGAAGGAAATGTCTTAGAATACATAGTATTTCATAGCGACGCAATTTCCGTGTGAGTTCGTCAATAGGTGGGAGTGAGGGATGCAGTAAAGAAGGATTAGTGGATCGGAAATGAGATTGTCATATCCCAAAAGAAAATCCTGTCGTTTCCATAGAAACGTTACTCGATTTAGAAGGAGAAGTCATAGAACACATTGTATTTTATAGCGACGCAATTTCCGTGTGAATTCGTCAATGAGTGGGAGTGAGGGATGCAGTAAAGAAGGATTAGTGGATCGGAAATGTAATTGTTGTATCCCAAAAGAAAATCCTGTCGTTTCAATAGAAACGTTACACGATTTAGAAGGAAATGTCTTAGATCACATAGTATTTCATATCGACGCAATTTCCGTGTGAATTCGTCAATGAGTGGGAGAGAGGGATGCAGTAAAGAAGGATTAGTGGATCGGAAATGAGATTGTCGTATCCCAAAAGAAAATCCTATCGTTTCCATAGAAACGTTACTCGATTTAGAAGGAGAAGTCATAGAACACATAGTATTTCATAGCGACGCAATTTCCGTGTGAATTCGTCAATGAGTGGGAGTGAGGGATGCAATAAAGAAGGATTAGTGGATCGGAAATTAGATTGTCGTATCCCAAAAGAAAATCCTGTCGTTTCCATAGAAACGTTACTCGATTTAGAAGGAGAAGTCATAGAACACATGGTATTTCATAGCGACGCAATTTCCGTGTAAATTCGTCAATGAGTGGGAGTGAGGGATGCAGTAAGGAAGGATTAGTGGAACGGAAATGAGATTGTCGTATACCAAAAGAAAATCCTGTCGTTTCCATAGAAACGTTACACGATTTAGAAGGAAAAGTCATAGAACACATAGTATTTCATAGCGACGCAATTTCCGTGTGAATTCGTTAATGAGTGGGAGTGAGGGGTGCAGTAAAGAAGGATTAGTGGATCGGAAATGTGATTGTCGTATCCCAAAATAAAATCCTGTCGTTTCCATAGAAACTATAATCGATTTAAAAGGAGAGGTCATAGAACACATAGTATTTCATAGCGACGCAATTTCCGTGTGAATTCGTCAATGAGTGGGAGTAAGGGATGCAGTAAAGAAGGATTAGTGGATCGGAAGTGAGATTGTCGTATCCCAAAAGAAAATCCTGTCATTTCCATAGAAACGTTACTCGATTTAGAAGGAGAAGTCATAGAACCCATAGTATTTCATAGCGACGCAATTTCCGTGTGAATTCGTCAATGAGTGGGAGTGAGGGATGCAGTAAAGAAGGATTAGTGGATCGGAAATGAGATTGTCGTATCCCAAAAGAAAATCCTGTCGTTTCCATAGAAACGTTACTCGATTTAGAAGGAGAAGCCATAGAACACATGGTATTTCATAGCGGCGCAATTTCCGTGTGAATTCGTCAATGAGTGGGAGTGAGGGATGCAGTAAAGAAGGATTAGTGGAACGGAAATGAGATTATCGTATACCAAAAGAAAATCCTGTCGTTTCCATAGAAACGTTACTCGATTTAGAAGGAAAAGTCATAGAACACATAGTATTTCATTGCGACGCAATTTCCGTGTGAATTCGTCAATGAGTGGGAATGAGGGATGCAGTAAAGGAGGATTAGTGGATCGGAAATGTGATTGTCGTATCCCAAAACAAAATCCTGTCGTTTCCATAGAAACGTAACTCGATTTAGAAGGAAATGTCTTAGAACACATAGTATTTCATAGCGACGCAATTTCCGTGTGAATTCGTCAATGAGTGGGAGTGAGGGATGCAGTAAAGAAGGATTAGTGGATCGGAAATGAGATTGCCGTATCCCAAAAGAAAATCCTGTCGTTTCCATAGAAACGTTACTCGATTGAGAAGGAAATGTCTTAGAGCACATAGTATTTCATAGCGACGCAAATTCCGTGTGAATTCGTCATTGGGTGGGAGTGAGGGATGCAGTGAAGAAGGATTATTGGATCGGAAATGAGATTGTCGTATCCCAAAAGAAAATCCTGTCGTTTCCATAGAAACGTTACTCGATTTAGAAGGAAATGTCTCAGAACACATAGTACTTCAAAGCGGCGCAATTTCCGTGTGAATTCGTCAATGAGTGGGAGTGAGGGATGCAGTAAAGAATTATTAGTGGATCGGAAATGTGATTGTCGTATCCCAAAAGAAAATCCTGTCGTTTCCATAGAAACGTTACTCGATTTAGAAGGAAATGTCTTAGATCACATAGTATTTCATATCGACGGAATTTCCGTGTGAATTCGTCAATGAGTGGGAGTGAGGGATGCAGTAAAGAAGGATTAGTGGATCGGGAATGAGATTGTCGTATCCCAAAAGAAAATCCTGTCGTTTCCATAGAAACGTTACTCGATTTACAAGGAAAAGTCATAGAACACATAATATTTCATAGCGACGCAATTTCCGTGTGAATTCGTCATTGAGAGGGAGTGTGGGATGCAGTGAAGAAGGATTAGTGGATCGGAAATGAGATTGTCGTATCCCAAAAGAAAATCCTGTCGTTTTTATAGAAACGTTACTCGATTTAGAAGGAGAAGTCATAGAACACATAGTATTTCATAGCGACGAAATTTCCGTGTGAATTCGTCAATGAGTGTGTGTGAGGGATGCAGTAAAGAAGGATTAGTGGATCAGAAATGTGATTGTCGTATCCCAAAAGAAAATCCTGTCGTTTCCATAGAAACGTTACTCGATTTAGAAGGAAATGTCTTAGATCACATAGTATTTCATATCGACGCAATTTCCGTGTGAATTCGTCAATGAGTGGGAGTGAGGGATGCAGTAAAGAAGGATTAGTGGATCGCAAATGAGATTGTCGTATCCCAAAAGAAAATCCGTTCGCTTCCATAGAAACGTTACTCGATTTAGAAGGAAATGTCTTAGAACACATAGTATTTCATATCGACGCAATTTCCGTGTGAATTCGTCAATGAGTGGGAGTGAGGGATGCAGTAAAGAAGGATTAGTGGATCGGAAATGAGATTGTCGTATCCCAAAAGAAAATCCTGTCGTTTCCATAGAAACGTTACTCGATTTAGAAGGAAATGCCTTAGAACCCATAGTATTTCATAGCGACGCAATTTCCGTATGAATTCGTCAATGAGTGGGAGTGAGGGATGCAGTAAAGAAAGATTAGTGGATCGGAAATGAGATTGTCGTATCCCAAAAGAAAATCCTGTCGTTTCCATAGAAACGTTAATCAATTTAGAAGGAAATGTCTTAGAACACATAGTATTTCATGGCGACGCAATTTCTGTGTGAATTCGTCAATGAGTGGGAGTGAGGGATGCACTAAAGAAGGATCAGTGGATCGGAAATGAGATTGTCGTATCCAAAAGAAAATCCTGTCGTTTCCATAGAAACGTTACTCGATTTAGAAGGAGAAGTCATAGAACACATAGTATTTCATAGCGACGCAATTTCCGTGCGAATTCGTCAATGAGTGGGAGTGAGGAATGCAGTGAAGGAGGATTAGTGGATCGGAAATGTGATTGTCGTATCCCAAAAGAAAATCCTGTCGTTTCCATTGAAATGTTACTCGATTTAGAAGGAAATGTCATTGAACCCATAGTATTTCATAGCGACACAATTTCCGTGTGAATTCGTCAATGAGTGGGAGTGAGGGATGCAGTAAAGAAGGATTAGTGGATCGGAAATGAGATTGTCGTATCCCAAAAGAAAATACTGTCATTTCCATAGAAACGTTACACGATTTAGAAGGAAATGTCTTAGAACACATAGTATTTCATAGCGACGCAATTTCCGTGTGAGTTCGTCAATGAGTGGGAGTGAGGGATGCAGTAAAGAAGGATTAGTGGATCGGAAATGAGATTGTCGTATCCCAAAAGAAAATCCTGTCGTTTCCATAGAAACGTTACACGATTTAGAAGGAAATGTCTTAGAACACATAGTATTTCATAGCGACGCATTTTCTGTGTGAATTCGTCAATGAGTGGGAGTGAGGGATGCAGTAAAGAAGGATTAGTGGATCGGAAATGTAATTGTCGTATCCCAAAAGAAAATCCTGTCGTTTCCATAGAAAAGTTACACGATTTAGAAGGAAATGTCTTAGATCACATAGTATTTCATATCGACGCAATTTCCGTGTGAATTCGTCAATGAGTGGGAGTGAGAGATGCAGTAAAGTAGGATTAGTGGATCGGAAATGAGATTGTCGTATCCCAAAAGAAAATCCTATCGTTTCCATAGAAACGTTACTCGATTTAGAAGGAGAAGACATAGAACACATAGTATTTCATAGCGACGCAATTTCCCTGTGAATTCGTCAATGAGTGCGAGTGAGGGATGCAGTAAAGAAGGATTAGTGGATCGGAAATGTGATTGTCGTATCCGAAAAGAAAATCCTGTCGTTTCCATAGAAACTATCCTCGATTTAGAAGAAGATGTCATAGAACACATAGTATTTCATAGCCACGCAATTTCCGTGTGAATTCGTTAATGAGTGGGAGTGAGGGATGCAGTAAAGAAGGATTAGTGGATCGGAAATGAGATTGTCGTATCCCAAAAGAAAATCCTGTCGTTTCCATGGAAACGTTACTCGATTTAGAAGGAGAAGTCATAGAACACATAGTATTTCATAGCGACGCAATTTCCCTGTGAATTCGTCAATGAGTGGGAGTGAGGGATGCAGTAAAGAAGGATTAGTGGATCGGAAATGTGATTGTCGTATCCCAAAAGAAAATCCTGTCGTTTCCATAGAGACGTTACTCGATTTAGAAGGAGAAGTCATAGAACACATAGTATTTCATAGCGACGCAATTTCCGTGTGAATTCGTCAATGAGTGGGAGTGAGGGATGCAGTAAAGAAGGATCAGTGGATCGGAAATGTGATTGTCGTATCCCAAAAGAAAAGTCTGTCGTTTCCATAGAAACGTTACTCGATTTAGAAGGAAATGTCTTAGAACACATAGTATTTCATCGCGACGCAATTTCCGTGTGAATTCGTCAATGAGTGGGAGTGAGGGATGCAGTAAAGAAGGATTAGTGGATCGGAAATGAGATTGTCGTATCCCAAAAGAAAATCCTGTCGTCTCCATAGAAACGTTACTTGATATAGAAGGAGAAGTCATAGAACACATAGTATTTCATAGCGACGCAATTTCCGTGTGAATTCGTCATTGAGTGGGAGTGAGGGATGCAGTAAAGAAGGATTAGTGGATCGGAAATGTAATTTGTCGTATCCCAAAAGAAAATCCTGTCGTTTCCATAGAAACGTTACTCGATTTAGAAGGAAATGTCTTAGAACACATAGTATTTCATAGCGACGCAATTTCCGTGTGAATTCGTCAATGAGTGGGAGTGAGGGATGCAGTAAAGAAGGATTAGTGGATCGGAAATGAGATTGTCGTATCCCAAAAGAAAATCCTGTCGTTTCCATAGAAACGTTACTGGATTTAGAAGGAGAAGTCATAGAACTCATAGTATTTCATAGCGACGCAATTTCCGTGTGAATTCGTCATTGAGTGGGAGTGAGGGATGCAGTAAAGAAGGATTAGTGGATCGGAAATATGATTGTCGTATCCCAAATAAAAATCCTGTCGTTTCCATAGAAACATTACTCGATTTAGAAGGAAATGTCTTAGAACACATAGTATTTCATAGCGACGCAATTTCCGTGTGAATTTGTCAATGAGTGGGAGTGAGGGATGCAGTAAAGCAGGATTAGTGGATCGGAAATGAGATCTCCTTTCCGATGCAGTATTCCTTCTTTACTGCATCATACGCTCCCTCACAGTGACGAATTATCACAGAAATTGCGTCGCTATGAAATACTATGGGTTCTATAAGATCACCTTCTAAATCGAGTAACGTTTCTATAGATACGACAGGATTTTCTTTTGGGATATGAGTATATCCATTCCGATGAAGTATTCCTTCTTTACTGCATCCCTCGCTCCCTCACATGGACGAATTAACACAGAAATTGCGTCGCTATGAAATACTATGGGTTTTATGACTTCCACTCCTAAATCGAGTAACGTTTCTATGGAAACGAAAGGATTATCTTTTGGGATAAGACTATCTCCTTTCCGTTGAAGTATTCCTTCTTTACTGCATCCCTCGCTCCCTCACTTTGACGAATTAACACATAAATTGCGTCGCTATGAAATACTATGGGTTCTAAGACATCTTCTAAATCGAGTAACGTTTCTATGGAAACGAAAAACTTTTATTTTTGGGATACGCCTATCTCCTTTCCGTTGCACTATTCCGTCTTTACTGCATCCCTCGCTCCCTCACATTGACGAATTAGCACAGAAATTGCGTCGCTATGAAACACTATGGGAACTATGTCATCTCCTTCTATATCGAGTAACGTTTCTATGGAAACAACAGGATTTTCTTTTGGGATACAAGTATCCCCTTTCCGATGCACTATTACTTCATTACTGCATCCCTCCCTCCCGCACATTGACGAATTAACAGAGAGTTTGCGTCGCTGTGAAATACTATGGGTTCTATGACTTCGACTTCTAAATTGAGTAACGTTTCTATGGAAACGACAGGATGTTCTTTTGGGATACGATTATCTACTTTCCGATGCACTATTCCTTCTTTACTGCATCCTTAGCTCCCTCACATTGACGAATTAACACACAAATGACGTCGCTATGAAATACTATGGGTTCTATGACTTCTCCTTCTATATCGAGTAACGTTTCTATTGAAACGACAGGATTTTCTTTTGGGATACGAATATGTCCTTTCCGATGCACTATTCCTTCTTTACTGCATCCCTCGCTCCCTCACAATGACGATATAACACAGAAATTGCGTCGCTATGGAATACTATGGGTTCTATAACTTCTCCTTCTAAATCGAGTAACGTTTCAATGGAAACGACAGAATTTTCATTTGGGATGTGAGTATCTCGTTTCCGATGAAGTATTCCTTCTTTACTGCTTCCCTCGCTGCCTCACATTGACGAATTAACACACAGATTACGTCGCTATGAAATGCGATGCGTTCAATGACTGCTCCTTCTAAATCGAGTAACGTACCTATGGTAACTCAGGATTTTCTTTTGGGAAATGAGTATCTGATTACCGATGCACTATTCCTTCTTTACTGCATCCCTCGCACCCTCACATTGACGAATTAGCAAAGAAATTGCGTCGCTATGAAACACTATGGGTTCTATGACAGCTCCTTCTAAATCGAGTAACGTTTCTATGAAAACGACAGGAATTTCTTTTGGGATACGACTGTCTCCTTTCCGATGCACTATTCCTTCCTTACTGCATCCCTCGCTCCCTCACATTGACGAATTAACACAGAAATGGCGTCGATATGAATTACTATGGGTGTTATGACTTCTCCTTCTAAATCGAGTGATGTTTCTATGGAAACGAAAACATTTCCTTTTGGGATACGACTTTCTCCTTTCCGATGCACTATTCATTCTATACTGCATCCCTCGCTCCCTCACATTGACGAATAACACAGAAATTGCGTCGCTATGAAATACAGTGTGTTCAAAGACATCACCTTCTAAATCGAGTAACGTTTCTATGGAATCGTCAGGATTTCCTTTTGGGATACGAGTATCTCCTGACCGATGCAGTATTCCTTCTTTACTGGAACCCTCGTCCCCTCACGTTGACGAATTAACACACTAACTACGTCGCTATGAAATACTATGGCGTCTATGACTTCTCTTTCTGAATCGAGTAACGTTTCTATGGAAACGGCAGGATTTTCTTTTGGGAAACGTCTATCACCTTTCCGATGCAGTATTCCTTCTTTACTGCATCCCTCGCTCCCTCACTTTGACGAATTAGCACAGAAATTTCGTCGCTATGGAACACTGTGGGAACTATGACATCTCCTTCTATATCGAGTAACGTTTCTATGGAAACAACAGGGTTTTCTTTTGGGATACAAGTATCCCCTTTCTGATGCACTATTATTTTATTACTGCATCCCTCCCTCCCTCACATTGACGAATTAACACAGAGTTTGCGTCGCTATGAAATACTATGGGTTCTATGACTTCGACTTCTAAATCGAGTAACGTTTCTATGGAAACGAAAGGATGTTCTTTTGGGATACGATTATCTACTTTCCGATGCACTATTCCTTCTTTACTGCATCCCTCGCTCCCTCACATTGACGAATTAATACACAAATGACGTCGCTATGAAATAGTATGGGTTCTATGACTTCTCCTTCTAAATCGAGTAACGTGTCTATGGAAACGATAGGATTTTCTTTTGAGACACGAGTATCTCCTTTTCGATGTACTTTTCCATCTTTACTGCATCGATCGCTCCCTCATGTTGACGAATTAACACAGAAATTGCGGAGCTATGAAATACTATGGGATCTATGGCTTCTCCTTCTAAATCGAGTAACGTTTCTATGGAAACGACAGGATTTTCTTTTGGGATACGCCTGTCTCCCTTCCGATGCAATATTCCTTCTTAACTGCGTCCCTCGCTCCCTCACATTGACGAATTAACACAGAATTTGCGTCGCTATGAGATCCTATGGGTTCTATGACTTCTCCTTCTGAATCGAGTAACGTTTCAGTGGAAACGACAGGATTTTCTGTTGGGATAAAAGTATCTCCTTTCCGATGCACTATTCCTTCTTTACTGCATCCCTAGCTCCCTCACGTTGACGAATTAACACAGAAATTGCGGGGCTATGAAATACTATGGGTTCTATGACTTCTCCTTCTAAATCGAGTAACATTTCTATGGAAACGACAGGATTTTCTTTGGGATACGACTATCTCCTTTCCGATGCACTATTCCGTCTTTACTGCATCCCTCGCTCCCTCACACTGACGGATTACCACAGAAATTACGTCGCTATGTAATACTATGGGTTCTATGACTTATCCCTCTAAATCGAGTAACGTTTCTATAGAGACGACAGGATTTTCTTTTGGGATACGAGTATCACCTTTCCGATGCACTATTCCTTCTTTACTGCATCCCTAGCACCGTCACGTTGACATATTAACACAGAAATTGCGTCGCTATGAAATACTATGTGTTCTATGACTTCTACTTCCAAATCGAGTTACGTTTCTATGGAAACGACAGGATTTTCTTTTGGGATACGACTATCTCCTTTCCGATGCACTATTCCTTCTTTACTGCATCCCTAGCACCGTCACGTTGACATATTAACACAGAAATTGCGGGGCTATGAAATACTATGTGTTCTATGACTTCTCCTTCTAAATCGAGTAACGTTTCTATGGAAACGACAGGATTTTCTTTTAGGATACGACTATCTCCCTTCCGATGCACTATTCCTTCTTTACTGCATCCCTCGCTTCCTCACAATGACGGATTAACAGAGAAATTGCGTCGCTATGAAATACTATGTGTTCTATGATTTCTACTTCTAAATCGAGTAACGTTTCTATGGAAACGACATGATTTTCTTTTGGGATACGACTATCTCCTTTCCGATGCACTATTCCTTCTTTACTGCATCCCTAGCACCGTCACGTTGACATATTAACACAGAAATTGCGTCGCTATGAAATACTATGTGTTCTATGATTTCTACTTCTAAATCGAGTTACGTTTCTATGGAAACGACAGGATTTTCCTTTGGGATACGACTATCTCCTTTCCGATGCACTATTCCTTTTTTACTGCATTCCTAGCACCGTCACGTTGACATATTAACACAGAAATTGCGTCGCTATGAAATACTATGTGTTCTATGACTTCCCCTTCTAAATCGAGTTACGTTTCAATGGAGACGACAGGATTTTCTTTTGGCATACGACTATCTCCTTTCCGATGCACTATTCCTTCTTTACTGCATCCCTAGCACCGTCACGTTGACATATTAACACAGAAATTGTGTCGCTATCAAATACTATGCGTTCTATGACTTCTCCTTCCAAATCGAGTTACGTTTCTATGGAACCGACAGGATTTTATTTTGGTATACGACTATCTCCTTTCCGATGCACTATTCCTTCTTTACTGCATCCCTAGCACCGTCACGTTGAGATATTAACACAGAAATTGCGTCGCTATGAAATACTATGTGTTCTATGATTTCTACTTCTAAATCCAGAAACGTTTCTGTGGGAACGACAGAATTTTCTTTTGGGATACGACTATCTCCTTTCCGATGCACTATTCCTTCTTTACTGCATCCCTAGCACCGTCACGTTGACATATTAACACAGAAATTGCGGGGCTATGAAATACTATGTGTTCTATGACTTCTCCTTCTAAATCGAGTAACGTTTCTATGGAAACGACAGGATTTTCTTTTAGGATACGACTATCTCCCTTCCGATGCACTATTCCTTCTTTACTGCATCCCTCGCTTCCTCACAATGACGGATTAACAGAGAAATTGCGTCGCTATGAAATACTATGTGTTCTATGATTTCTACTTCTAAATCGAGTAACGTTTCTATGGAAACGACATGATTTTCTTTTGGGATACGACTATCTCCTTTCCGATGCACTATTCCTTCTTTACTGCATCCCTAGCACCGTCACGTTGACATATTAACACAGAAATTGCGTCGCTATGAAATACTATGTGTTCTATGATTTCTACTTCTAAATCGAGTTACGTTTCTATGGAAACGACAGGATTTTCCTTTGGGATACGACTATCTCCTTTCCGATGCACTATTCCTTTTTTACTGCATTCCTAGCACCGTCACGTTGACATATTAACACAGAAATTGCGTCGCTATGAAATACTATGTGTTCTATGACTTCCCCTTCTAAATCGAGTTACGTTTCAATGGAGACGACAGGATTTTCTTTTGGCATACGACTATCTCCTTTCCGATGCACTATTCCTTCTTTACTGCATCCCTAGCACCGTCACGTTGACATATTAACACAGAAATTGTGTCGCTATCAAATACTATGCGTTCTATGACTTCTCCTTCCAAATCGAGTTACGTTTCTATGGAACCGACAGGATTTTATTTTGGTATACGACTATCTCCTTTCCGATGCACAATTCCTTCTTTACTGCATCCCTAGCACCGTCACGTTGACATATTAACACAGAAATTGCGTCGCTATGAAATACTATGTGTTCTATGATTTCTACTTCTAAATCGAGAAACGTTTCTGTGGGAACGACAGAATTTTCTTTTGGGATACGACTATCTCCTTTCCGATGCACTATTCCTTCTTTACTGCATCCCTAGCCCCGTCACGTTGACATATTAACACAGAAATTGCGTCGCTATGAAATACTATGTGTTCTATGATTTCTACTTCTAAATCGAGTAACGTTTCTATGGAAACGACAGGATTTTCTTTTGGGATACGACTATCTCCTTTCCGATGCACTATTCCTTTTTTACTGCATTCCTAGCACCGTCACGTTGACATATTAACACAGAAATTGCGTCGCTATGAAAAACTATGTGTTCTATGACTTCTCCTTCTAAATCGAGTTACGTTTCTATGGAAACGACAGGATTTTCTTTTGGGATACGACTATCTCCTTTCCGATGCACTATTCCTTCTTTACTGCATCCCTAGCCCCGTCACGTTGACATATTAACACAGAAATTGCGTCGCTATGAAATACTATGTGTTCTATGACTTCTCCTTCTAAATCGAGTTACGTTTCTATGGAAACGACAGGATTTTATTTTGGTATACGACTATCTCCTTTCCGATGCACTATTCCTTCTTTACTGCATCTCTCGCTCCCTCACATTGACGAATTAACACAGAAATTGCGTCGCTATGAAATACTATGTGTTCTATGATTTCTACTTCTAAATCGAGTAACGTTTCTATGCAAACGAAAGGATTTTCTTTTGGGATACGACTATCTCCTTTACGATGCACTATTCACTCTTTACTGCATCCCTCGCACCCTAACATTGACTAATTAAAAGAGAAATTGCGTCGCTATGAAATACTATGGGTTCTATCACTTCTCCTTCTAAATCGAGTAACGTTTCAATGGAAACGACAGAATATTCTTTTGGGATGTGAGTATCTCCATTCCGATGAAGTATTCCTTCTTTACTGCATCACTCGCTCCATCACATTGACGAATTAACACAGAAATTGCGTCGCTATGAAATACTATGTGTTTTATGATTTCTACTTCTAAATCGAGTAACGTTTCTATGGAAACGACAGGATTTTCTTTTGGGATACGACTATCTCCGTTCCTATGCACTATTCCTTCTTTACTGCATCCCTAGCACCGTCACGTTGACATATTAACACAGAAATTGCGTCGCTATGAAATACTATGTGTTCTATGACTTCTCCTTCTAAATCGAGTTACGTTTCTATGGAAACGACAGGATTTTCTTTTGGGATACGACTATCTCCTTTCCGATGCACTATTCCTTCTTTACTGCATCCCTAGCACCGTCACGTTGACATATTAACACAGAAATTGCGTCGCTATGAAATACTATGGGTTCTATGACTTCTCCTTATAAATCGAGTTACGTTTCTATGGAAACGACAGGATTTTATTTTGGTATACGACTATCTCCTTTCCGATGCACTATTCCTTCTTTACTGCATCCCTAGCACCGTCACGTTGACATATTAACACAGAAATTGCTTCGCTATGAAATACTATATGTTCTATGATTTCTACTTCTAAATCGAGTAACGTTTCTATGGAAACGACAGGATTTTCTTTTGGGATACGACTATCTCCGTTCCTATGCACTATTCCTTCTTTACTGCATCCCTAGCACCGTCACGTTGACATATTAACACAGAAATTGCGTCGCTATGAAATACTATGTGTTCTATGACTTCTCCTTCTAAATCGAGTTACGTTTCTATGGAAACGACAGGATTTTCTTTTGGGATACGACTATCTCCTTTCCGATGCACTATTCCTTTTTTACTGCATCCCTAGCACCGTCACGTTGACATATTAACACAGAAATTGCGTCGCAATGAAATACTATGGGTTCTATGACTTCTCCTTCTAAATCGAGTTACGTTTCTATGGAAACGACAGGATTTTCTTTTGGGATACGACTATCTCCTTTCCGATGCACTATTCCCTCTTTACTGCATCTCTCGTTCCCTCACATTGACGAATTAACACAGAAATTGCGTCGTTATGAGATACTACGGGTTCTATGACTTCTCCATCTAAATCGAGTTACGTTTCTATGGAAACGACAGGATTTCATTTGGTATACGACTATCTCCTTTCCGATACACTATTCCTTCTCTACTGCATCCCTCGCTCCCTCACATTGACGAATTAACACAGAAATTGCGTCGCTATGAAATACTACGTGTTCTATGACTTCTCCATCTAAATCGAGTAACGTTTCTATGCAAACGAAAGGATTTTCTTTTGGGATACGACTATCTCCTTTACGATGCACTATTCACTCTTTACTGCATCCCTCGCACCCTCACATTGACGAATTAAAAGAGAAATTGCGTCGCTATGAAATACTATGGGTTCTATGATTTTTCTTCTAAATCGAGTAACGTTTCAATGGAAACGACAGAATTTTCTTTTGGGATGAAGTATTCCTTCTTTACTGCATCCCTCGCTCCCTCACATTGACGAATTAACACAGAAATTGCGTCGCTATGAAATACTATGTGTTCTATGATTTCTACGTCTAAATCGAGTAACGTTTCTATATAAACGACAGGATTTTCTTTAGGGAGACGACTATCTCCTTTCCGATGCACTATTCCTTCTTTACTGCATCCCTAGCACCGTCACGTTGACATATTAACACAGAAATTGCGTCGCTATGAAATACTATGTGTTCTATGATTTCTACTTCTAAATCGAGAAACGTTTCTGTGGGAACGACAGAATTTTCTTTTGGGATACGACTATCTCCTTTCCGATGCACTATTCCTTCTTTACTGCATCCCTAGCCCCGTCACGTTGACATATTAACACAGAAATTGCGTCGCTATGAAATACTATGTGTTCTATGATTTCTACTTCTAAATCGAGTTACGTTTCTATGGAAACGACAGGATTTTCTTTTGGGATACGACTATCTCCTTTCCGATGCACTATTCCTTTTTTACTGCATTCCTAGCACCGTCACGTTGACATATTAACACAGAAATTGCGTCGCTATGAAAAACTATGTGTTCTATGACTTCTCCTTCTAAATCGAGTTACGTTTCTATGGAAACGACAGGATTTTCTTTTGGGATACGACTATCTCCTTTCCGATGCACTATTCCTTCTTTACTGCATCCCTAGCCCCGTCACGTTGACATATTAACACAGAAATTGCGTCGCTATGAAATACTATGTGTTCTATGACTTCTCCTTCTAAATCGAGTTACGTTTCTATGGAAACGACAGGATTTTATTTTGGTATACGACTATCTCCTTTCCGATGCACTATTCCTTCTTTACTGCATCTCTCGCTCCCTCACATTGACGAATTAACACAGAAATTGCGTCGCTATGAAATACTATGTGTTCTGTGATTTCTACTTCTAAATCGAGTAACGTTTCTATGCAAACGAAAGGATTTTCTTTTGGGATACGACTATCTCCTTTACGATGCACTATTCACTCTTTACTGCATCCCTCGCACCCTAACATTGACTAATTAAAAGAGAAATTGCGTCGCTATGAAATACTATGGGTTCTATCACTTCTCCTTCTAAATCGAGTAACGTTTCAATGGAAACGACAGAATTTTCTTTTGGGATGTGAGTATCTCCATTCCGATGAAGTATTCCTTCTTTACTGCATCACTCGCTCCATCACATTGACGAATTAACACAGAACTTGCGTCGCTATGAAATACTATGTGTTTTATGATTTCTACTTCTAAATCGAGTAACGTTTCTATGGAAACGACAGGATTTTCTTTTGGGATACGACTATCTCCGTTCCTATGCACTATTCCTTCTTTACTGCATCCCTAGCACCGTCACGTTGACATATTAACACAGAAATTGCGTCGCTATGAAATACTATGTGTTCTATGACTTCTCCTTCTAAATCGAGTTACGTTTCTATGGAAACGACAGGATTTTCTTTTGGGATACGACTATCTCCTTTCCGATGCACTATTCCTTCTTTACTGCATCCCTAGCACCGTCACGTTGACATATTAACACAGAAATTGCGTCGCTATGAAATACTATGGGTTCTATGACTTCTCCTTATAAATCGAGTTACGTTTCTATGGAAACGACAGGATTTTATTTTGGTATACGACTATCTCCTTTCCGATGCACTATTCCTTCTTTACTGCATCCCTAGCACCGTCACGTTGACATATTAACACAGAAATTGCTTCGCTATGAAATACTATATGTTCTATGATTTCTACTTCTAAATCGAGTAACGTTTCTATGGAAACGACAGGATTTTCTTTTGGGATACGACTATCTCCGTTCCTATGCACTATTCCTTCTTTACTGCATCCCTAGCACCGTCACGTTGACATATTAACACAGAAATTGCGTCGCTATGAAATACTATGTGTTCTATGACTTCTCCTTCTAAATCGAGTTACGTTTCTATGGAAACGACAGGATTTTATTTTGGTATACGACTATCTCCTTTCCGATGCACTATTCCTTCTTTACTGCATCTCTCGCTCCCTCACATTGACGAATTAACACAGAAATTGCGTCGCTATGAAATACTATGTGTTCTGTGATTTCTACTTCTAAATCGAGTAACGTTTCTATGCAAACGAAAGGATTTTCTTTTGGGATACGACTATCTCCTTTACGATGCACTATTCACTCTTTACTGCATCCCTCGCACCCTAACATTGACTAATTAAAAGAGAAATTGCGTCGCTATGAAATACTATGGGTTCTATCACTTCTCCTTCTAAATCGAGTAACGTTTCAATGGAAACGACAGAATTTTCTTTTGGGATGTGAGTATCTCCATTCCGATGAAGTATTCCTTCTTTACTGCATCACTCGCTCCATCACATTGACGAATTAACACAGAACTTGCGTCGCTATGAAATACTATGTGTTTTATGATTTCTACTTCTAAATCGAGTAACGTTTCTATGGAAACGACAGGATTTTCTTTTGGGATACGACTATCTCCGTTCCTATGCACTATTCCTTCTTTACTGCATCCCTAGCACCGTCACGTTGACATATTAACACAGAAATTGCGTCGCTATGAAATACTATGTGTTCTATGACTTCTCCTTCTAAATCGAGTTACGTTTCTATGGAAACGACAGGATTTTCTTTTGGGATACGACTATCTCCTTTCCGATGCACTATTCCTTCTTTACTGCATCCCTAGCACCGTCACGTTGACATATTAACACAGAAATTGCGTCGCTATGAAATACTATGGGTTCTATGACTTCTCCTTATAAATCGAGTTACGTTTCTATGGAAACGACAGGATTTTATTTTGGTATACGACTATCTCCTTTCCGATGCACTATTCCTTCTTTACTGCATCCCTAGCACCGTCACGTTGACATATTAACACAGAAATTGCTTCGCTATGAAATACTATATGTTCTATGATTTCTACTTCTAAATCGAGTAACGTTTCTATGGAAACGACAGGATTTTCTTTTGGGATACGACTATCTCCGTTCCTATGCACTATTCCTTCTTTACTGCATCCCTAGCACCGTCACGTTGACATATTAACACAGAAATTGCGTCGCTATGAAATACTATGTGTTCTATGACTTCTCCTTCTAAATCGAGTTACGTTTCTATGGAAACGACAGGATTTTCTTTTGGGATACGACTATCTCCTTTCCGATGCACTATTCCTTTTTTACTGCATCCCTAGCACCGTCACGTTGACATATTAACACAGAAATTGCGTCGCAATGAAATACTATGGGTTCTATGACTTCTCCTTCTAAATCGAGTTACGTTTCTATGGAAACGACAGGATTTTCTTTTGGGATACGACTATCTCCTTTCCGATGCACTATTCCCTCTTTACTGCATCTCTCGTTCCCTCACATTGACGAATTAACACAGAAATTGCGTCGTTATGAGATACTACGGGTTCTATGACTTCTCCATCTAAATCGAGTTACGTTTCTATGGAAACGACAGGATTTCATTTGGTATACGACTATCTCCTTTCCGATACACTATTCCTTCTCTACTGCATCCCTCGCTCCCTCACATTGACGAATTAACACAGAAATTGCGTCGCTATGAAATACTACGGGTTCTATGACTTCTCCATCTAAATCGAGTAACGTTTCTATGCAAACGAAAGGATTTTCTTTTGGGATACGACTATCTCCTTTACGATGCACTATTCACTCTTTACTGCATCCCTCGCACCCTCACATTGACGAATTAAAAGAGAAATTGCGTCGCTATGAAATACTATGGGTTCTATGATTTTTCTTCTAAATCGAGTAACGTTTCAATGGAAACGACAGAATTTTCTTTTGGGATGAAGTATTCCTTCTTTACTGCATCCCTCGCTCCCTCACATTGACGAATTAACACAGAAATTGCGTCGCTATGAAATACTATGTGTTCTATGATTTCTACGTCTAAATCGAGTAACGTTTCTATATAAACGACAGGATTTTCTTTAGGGAGACGACTATCTCCTTTCCGATGCACTATTCCTACTTTACTGCATCCCTAGCACCGTCACGTTGACATATTAACACAGAAATTGCGTCGCTATGAAATACTATGTGTTATATGATTTCTACTTCTAAATCGAGTAACGTTTCCATGGAAACGACAGGATTTGTCTTTGGGATACGACTATCTCCCTTCCGATGCACTATTCCTTCTTTACTGCATCCCTCGCTCCCTCATAGTGACGAATTAGCACAGAAATTGCGTCGCTATGAAATACCATGTGTTCAATGATTTCTACTTCTAAATCGAGTAACGTTTCTATGGAAACGACAGGATTTTCTTTTGGGATACGACTATCTCCTTTCCGATGCACTATTCCTTCTTTACTGCATCCCTCGCTCCCTCACAACGACGAATTAACACAGAAATTGCGTCGCTATGGAATACTATGTGTTCTACGATTTCTACTTCTAAATCGAGTAACGTTTCTATGGAAACGACAGGATTTTCTTTTGGGATACGACTATCTCCTTTCCGATGCACTATTCCTTCTTTACTGCATCCCTAGCACCGTCACGTTGACATATTAACACAGAAATTGCGTCGCTATGAAATACTATGTGTTCTATGACTTCTACTTCTAAATCGAGTTACGTTTCTATGGAAACGACAGGATTTTCTTTTGGGATACGAATATCTCCTTTCCGATGCACTATTCCTTCTTTACTGCATCCCTAGCACCGTCACGTTGACATATTAACACAGAAATTGCGTCGCTATGAAATACCATGTGTTCTATGACTTCTCCTTCTAAATCGAGTTACGTTTCTATGGAAACGACAGGATTTTCTTTTGGGATACGACTATCTCCCTTCCGATGCACTATTCCTTCTTTACTGCATCCCTCGCTCCCTCACAATGACGAATTAACACAGAAATTGCGTCGCTATGAAATACTATGTGTTCTATGATTTCTACTTCTAAATCGAGTAACGTTTCTATGGAAACGACAGGATTTTCTTTTGGGATACGACTATCTCCTTTCCGATGCACTATTCCTTCTTTACTGTATCCCTAGCCCCGTCACGTTGACATATTAACACAGAAATTGCGTCGCTATGAAATACTATGTGTTCTATGATTTCTACTTCTAAATCGAGTTACGTTTCTATGGAAACGACAGGATTTTCCTTTGGGATACGACTATCTCCTTTCCGATGCACTATTGCTTTTTTACTGCATTCCTAGCACCGTCACGTTGACAAATTAACACAGAAATTGCGTCGCTATGAAATACTATGTGTTCTATGACTTCCCCTTCTAAATCGAGTTACGTTTCTATGGAGACGACAGGATTTTCTTTTGGGATACGACAATCTCCTTTCCGATGCACTATTCCTTCTTTACTGCATCCCTAGCACCGTCACGTTGACATATTAACACAGAAATTGCGTCGCTATGAAATACTATGCGTTCTATGACTTCTCCTTCTAAATCGAGTTACGTTTCTATGGAACCGACAGGATTTTATTTTGGTATACGACTATATCCTTTCCGATGCACTATTCCTTCTTCACTGCATCCCTAGCACCGTCACGTTGACATATTAACACAGAAATTGCGTCGCTATGAAATACTATGTGTTCTATGATTTCTACTTCTAAATCGAGTAACGTTTCTATGGAAACGACAGAATTTTCTTTTGGGATACGACTATCTCCTTTCCGATGCACTATTCCTTCTTTACTGCATCCCTAGCCCCGTCACGTTGACATATTAACACAGAAATTGCGTCGCTATGAAATACTATGTGTTCTATGATTTCTACTTCTAAATCGAGTTACGTTTCTATGGAAACGACAGGATTTTCTTTTGGGGTACGACTATCTCCTTTCCGATGCACTATTCCTTTTTTACTGCATTCCTAGCACCGTCACGTTGACATATTAACACAGAAATTGCGTCGCTATGAAATACTATGTGTTCTATGACTTCTCCTTCTAAATCGAGTTACGTTTCTATGGAAACGACAGGATTTTCTTTTGGGATACGACTATCTCCTTTCCGATGCACTATTCCTTCTTTACTGCATCCCTAGCCCCGTCACGTTGAATTATTAACACAGAAATTGCGTCGCTATGAAATACTATGTGTTCTATGACTTCTCCTTCTAAATCGAGTTACGTTTCTATGGAAACGACAGGATTTTATTTTGGTATACGACTATCTCCTTTCCGATGCACTATTCCTTCTTTACTGCATCTCTCGCTCCCTCACATTGACGAATTAACACAGAAATTGCGTCGCTATGAAATACTACGGGTTCTATGACATCTCCATCTAAATCGAGTAACGTTTCTATGCAAACGAAAGGATTTTCTTTTGGGATACGACTATCTCCTTTCCGATGCACTATTCCTTCTTTACTGCATCTCTCGCTCCCTCACATTGACGAATTAACACAGAAATTGCGTCGCTATGAAATGCTACGGGTTCTATGACTTTTTGAAATAAATCGAGTAACGTTTCTATGCAAATGAAAAGATTTTCTTTTGGGATACGACTATCTCCTTTACGATGCACTATTCACTTTTTACTGCATCCCTCGCACCCTAACATTGACTAATTAAAAGAGAAATTGCGTCGCTATGAAATACTATGGGTTCTATAACTTCTCCTTCTAAATCGAGTAACGTTTCAATGGAAACGACAGAATTTTCTTTTGGGATGTGTGTATCTCCATTCCGATGAAGTATTCCTTCTTTACTGCATCCCTCGCTCCCTCACAACGACGAATTAACACAGAAATTGCGTCGCTATGGAATACTGTGTGTTCTACGATTTCTACTTCTAAATCAAGTAACGTTTCTATGGAAACGACAGGATTTTCTTTTGGGATACGACTATCTCCTTTCCGATGCACTATTCCTTCTTTACTGCATCCCTAGCACCGTCACGTTGACATATTAACACAGAAATTGCGTCGCTATGAATTACTATGTGTTCAATGACTTCTCCTTCTAAATCGAGTTACGTTTCTATGGAAACGACAGGATTTTCTTTTGGGATACGACTATCTCCTTTCCGATGCACTATTCCTTCTTTACTGCATCCCTAGCACCGTCACGTTGACATATTAACACAGAAATTGCGTCGCTATGAAATACTATGTGTTCTATGACTTCTCCTTCTAAATCGAGTTACGTCTCTATGGAAACGACAGGATTTTCTTTTGGGATACGACTATCTCCCTTCCGATGCACTATTCCTTCTTTACTGCATCCCTCGCTCCCTCACAATGACGAATAACACAGAAATTGCGCCGCTATGAAATACTATGTGTTCTATGACTTCCCCTTCTAAATCGAGTTACGTTTCTATGGAGACGACAGGATTTTCTTTTGGGATACGACTATCTCCTTTCCGATGCACTATTCCTTCTTTACTGCATCCCTAGCACCGTCACGTTGACATATTAACACAGAAATTGCGTCGATATGAAATACTATGCGTTCTATGACTTCTCCTTCTAAATCGAGTTACGTTTCTATGGAACCGACAGGATTTTATTTTGGTATACGACTATCTCCTGTCCGATGCACTATTCCTTCTTTACTGCATCCCTAGCACCGTCACGTTGACATATTAACACAGAAATTGCGTCGCTATGAAATACTATGTGTTCTATGATTTCTACTTCTAAATCGAGTAACGTTTCTATGGAAACGACAGAATTTTCTTTTGGGATACGACTATCTCCTTTCCGATGCACTATTCCTTCTTTACTGCATCCCTAGCCCCGTCACGTTGACATATTAACACAGAAATTGCGTCGCTATGAAATACTATGTGTTCTATGATTTCTACTTCTAAATCGAGTTATGTTTCTATGGAAACGACAGGATTTTCTTTTGGGATACGACTATCTCCTTTCCGATGCACTATTCCTTTTTTACTGCATTCCTAGCACCGTCACGTTGACATAATAACACAGAAATTGCGTCGCTATGAAATACTATGTGTTCTATGACTTCTCCTTCTAAATCGAGTTACGTTTCTATGGAAACGACAGGATTTTCTTTTGGGATACGACTATCTCCTTTCCGATGCACTATTCCGTCTTTACTGCATCCCTCGCTCCCTCACACTGACGGATTACCACAGAAATTACGTCGCTATGTAATACTATGGGTTCTATGACTTATCCCTCTAAATCGAGTAACGTTTGTATAGAGACGACAGGATTTTCTTTTGGGATACGAGTATCACCTTTCCGATGCACTATTCCTTCTTTACTGCATCCCTAGCACCGTCACGTTGACATATTAACACAGAAATTGCGTCGCTATGAAATACTATGTGTTCTATGACTTCTACTTCCAAATCGAGTTACGTTTCTATGGAAACGACAGGATTTTCTTTTGGGATACGACTACCTCCTTTCCGATGCACTATTCCCTCTTTACTCCATCCCTATCACCGTCACGTTGACATATTAACACAGAATTTGCGTCGCTATGAAATACTATGTGTTCTATGACTTCTCCTTCTAAATCGAGTTACGTTTCTATGGAAACGACAGGATTTTCTTTCGGGATACGACTATCTCCTTTCCGATGCACTATTCCTTCTTTACTGCATCTCTCGCTCCCTCACACTGACGAATTAACACAGAAATTGCGTCGCTATGAAATACTACGGGTTCTATGACTTCTCCATCTAAATCGAGTTACGTTTCTATGGAAACGACAGGATTTTATTTTGGTATACGACTATCTCCTTTCCGATGCACTATTCCTTCTCTACTGCAGCCCTCGCTCCCTCACATTGACCAATTAACACAGAAATTGCGTCGCTATGAAATACTACGGGTTCTATGACTTCTCCATCTAAATCGAGTAACGTTTCTATGCAAACGAAAGGATTTTCTTTTGGGATACGACTATCTCCTTTCCGATGCACTATTCCTTCTTTACTGCATCTCTCGCTCCCTCACATTGACGAATTAACACAGAAATTGTGTCGCTATGAAATGCTACGGGTTCTACGACTTTTCCAATTAGATCGAGTAACGTTTCTATGCAAACGAAAGGATTTTCTTTTGGGATACGACTATCTCCTTTACGATGCACTATTCACTCTTTACTGCATCCCTCACACCCTCACATTGACTAATTAAAAGAGAAATTGCGTCGCTATGAAATACTATGGGTTCTATGACTTCTCTTTCTAAATCGAGTATTGTTTCAATGGAAACGACAGAATTTTCTTTTGGGATGTGAGTATCTCCTTTCCGATGCACTATTCCTTCTTTACTGCATCCCTAGCACCGTCACGTTGACATATTAACACAGAAATTGCGTCGATATGAAATACTATGCGTTCTATGACTTCTCCTTCTAAATCGAGTTACGTTTCTATGGAACCGACAGGATTTTATTTTGGTATACGACTATCTCCTGTCCGATGCACTATTCCTTCTTTACTGCATCCCTAGCACCGTCACGTTGACATATTAACACAGAAACTGCGTCGCTATGAAATACTATGTGTTCTATGATTTCTACTTCTAAATCGAGTAACGTTTCTATGGAAACGACAGAATTTTCTTTTGGGATACGACTATCTCCTTTCCGATGCACTATTCCTTCTTTACTGCATCCCTAGCCCCGTCACGTTGACATATTAACACAGAAATTGCGTCGCTATGAAATACTATGTGTTCTATGATTTCTACTTCTAAATCGAGTTACGTTTCTATGGAAACGACAGGATTTTCTTTTAGGGTACGACTATCTCCTTTCCGATGCACTAATCCTTTTTTACTGCATTCCTAGCACCGTCACGTTGACATATTAACACAGAAATTGCGTCGCTATGAAATACTATGTGTTCTATGACTTCTCCTTCTAAATCGAGTTACGTTTCTATGGAAACGACAGGATTTTCTTTTGGGATACGACTATCTCCTTTCCGATGCACTATTCCTTCTTTACTGCATCCCTAGCCCCGTCACGTTGACATATTAACACAGAAATTGCGTCGCTATGAAATACTATGTGTTCTATGACTTCTCCTTCTAAATCGAGTTACGTTTCTATGGAAACGACAGGATTTTATTTTGGTATACGACTATCTCCTTTCCGATGCACTATTCCTTCTTTACTGCATCTCTCGCTCCCTCACATTGATGAATTAACACAGAAATTGCGTCGCTATGAAATACTACGGGTTCTATGACATCTCCATCTAAATCGAGTAACGTTTCTATGCAAACGAAAGGATTTTCTTTTGGGATACGACTATCTCCTTTCCGATGCACTATTCATTCTTTACTGCATCTCTCACTCCCTCACATTGACGAATTAACACAGAAATTGCGTCGCTATGAAATGCTACGGGTTCTATGACTTTTTGAAATAAATCGAGTAACGTTTCTATGCAAACGAAAGGATTTTCTTTTGGGATACGACTATCTCCTTTACGATGCACTATTCACTTTTTACTGCATCCCTCGCACCCTAACATTGACTAATTAAAAGAGAAATTGCGTCGCTATGAAATACTATGGGTTCTATAACTTCTCCTTCTAAATCGAGTAACGTTTCAATGGAAACGACAGAATTTTCTTTTGGGATGTGTGTATCTCCATTCCGATGAAGTATTCCTTCTTTACTGCATCCCTCGCTCCCTCACAACGACGAATTAACACAGAAATTGCGTCGCTATGGAATACTGTGTGTTCTGTGATTTCTACTTCTAAATCGAGTAACGTTTCTATGGAAACGACAGGATTTTCTTTTGGGATACGACTATCTCCTTTCCGATGCACTATTCCTTCTTTACTGCATCCCTAGCACCGTCACGTTGACATATTAACACAGAAATTGCGTCGCTATGAATTACTATGTGTTCTATGACTTCTCCTTCTAAATCGAGTTACGTTTCTATGGAAACGACAGGATTTTCTTTTGGGATACGACTATCTCCTTTCCGATGCACTATTCCTTCTTTACTGCATCCCTAGCACCGTCACGTTGACATATTAACACAGAAATTGCGTCGCTATGAAATACTATGTGTTCTATGACTTCTCCTTCTAAATCGAGTTACGTTTCTATGGAAACGACAGGATTTTCTTTTGGGATACGACTATCTCCCTTCCGATGCACTATTCCTTCTTTACTGCATCCCTCGCTCCCTCACAATGACGAATTAACACAGAAATTGCGTCGCTATGAAATACTATGTGTTCTATGACTTCCCCTTCTAAATCGAGTTACGTTTCTATGGAGACGACAGGATTTTCTTTTGGGATACGACTCTCTCCTTTCCGATGCACTATTCCTTCTTTACTGCATCCCTAGCACCGTCACGTTGACATATTAACACAGAAATTGCGTCGCTATGAAATACTATGCGTTCTATGACTTCTCCTTCTAAATCGAGTTACGTTTCTATGGAACCGACAGGATTTTATTTTGGTATACGACTATCTCCTTTCCGATGCACTATTCCTTCTTTACTGCATCCCTAGCCCCGTCACGTTGACATATTAACACAGAAATTGCGTCGCTATGAAATACTATGTGTTCTATGATTTCTACTTCCAAATCGAGTTATGTTTCTATGGAAACGACAGGATTTTCTTTTGGGATACGACTATCTCCTTTCCGATGCACTATTCCTTTTTTACTGCATTCCTAGCACCGTCACGTTGACATAATAACACAGAAATTGCGTCGCTATGAAATACTATGTGTTCTATGACTTCTCCTTCTAAATCGAGTTACGTTTCTATGGAAACGACAGGATTTTCTTTTGGGATACGACTATCTCCTTTCCGATGCACTATTCCGTCTTTACTGCATCCCTCGCTCCCTCACACTGACGGATTACCACAGAAATTACGTCGCTATGTAATACTATGGGTTCTATGACTTATCCCTCTAAATCGAGTAACGTTTGTATAGAGACGACAGGATTTTCTTTTGGGATACGAGTATCACCTTTCCGATGCACTATTCCTTCTTTACTGCATCCCTAGCACCGTCACGTGGACATATTAACACAGAAATTGCGTCGCTATGAAATACTATGTGTTCTATGACTTCTACTTCCAAATCGAGTTACGTTTGTATGGAAACGACAGGATTTTCTTTTGGGATACGACTACCTCCTTTCCGATGCACTATTCCTTCTTTACTCCATCCCTATCACCGTCACGTTGACATATTAACACAGAAATTGCGTCGCTATGAAATACTATGTGTTCTATGACTTCTCCTTCTAAATCGAGTTACGTTTCTATGGAAACGACAGGATTTTATTTTGGTATACGACTATCTCCTTTCCGATGCACTATTCCTTCTCTACTGCAGCCCTCGCTCCCTCACATTGACCAATTAACACAGAAATTGCGTCGCTATGAAATACTACGGGTTCTATGACTTCTCCATCTAAATCGAGTAACGTTTCTATGCAAACGAAAGGATTTTCTTTTGGGATACGACTATCTCCTTTCCGATGCACTATTCCTTCTTTACTGCATCTCTCGCTCCCTCACATTGACGAATTAACACAGAAATTGTGTCGCTATGAAATGCTACGGGTTCTACGACTTTTCCAATTAGATCGAGTAACGTTTCTATGCAAACGAAAGGATTTTCTTTTGGGATACGACTATCTCCTTTACGATGCACTATTCACACTTTACTGCATCCCTCACACCCTCACATTGACTAATTAAAAGAGAAATTGCGTCGCTATGAAATACTATGGGTTCTATGACTTCTCTTTCTAAATCGAGTATTGTTTCAATGGAAACGACAGAATTTTCTTTTGGGATGTGAGTATCTCCATTCCGATGAAGTATTCCTTCTTTACTGCATCCCTCGCTCCATCACATTGAAGAATTAACACAGAAATTGCGTCGCTATGAAATACTATGTGTTTTATGATTTCTACTTCTAAATCGAGTAACGTTTCTATGGAAACGACAGGATTTTCTTTTGGGACACGACTATCTCGTTCCGATGCACTATTCCTTCTTTACTGCATCCCTAGCACCGTCACGTTGACATATTAACACAGAAATTGCGTCGCTATGAAATACTATGTATTCTATGACTTCTCCTTCTAAATCGAGTAACGTTTCTATGGAAACGACAGGATTTTCTTTTAGGATACGACTATCTCCCTTCCGATGCACTATTCCTTCTTTACTGCATCCCTCGCTTCCTCACAATGACGAATTAACAGAGAAATTGCGTCGCTATGAAATACTATGTGTTCTATGATTTCTACTTCTAAATCGAGTAACGTTTCTATGGAAACGACATGATTTTCTTTTGGGATACGACTATCTCCTTTCCGATGCACTATTCCTTCTTTACTGCATCCCTAGCACCGTCACGTTGACATATTAACACAGAAATTGCGTCGCTATGAAATACTATGTGTTCTATGATTTCTACTTCTAAATCGAGTTACGTTTCTATGGAAACGACAGGATTTTCCTTTGGGATACGACTATCTCCTTTCCGATGCACTATTCCTTTTTTTACTGCATTCCTAGCACCGTCACGTTGACATATTAACACAGAAATTGCGTCGCTATGAAATACTATGTGTTCTATGACTTCCCCTTCTAAATCGAGTTACGTTTCAATGGAGACGACAGGATTTTCTTTTGGCATACGACTGTCTCCTTTCCGATGCACTATTCCTTCTTTACTGCATCCCTAGCACCGTCACGTTGACATATTAACACAGAAATTGTGTCGCTATCAAATACTATGCGTTCTATGACTTCTCCTTCCAAATCGAGTTACGTTTCTATGGAACCGACAGGATTTTATTTTGGTATACGACTATCTCCTTTCCGATGCACTATTCCTTCTTTACTGCATCTCTCGCTCCCTCACATTGACGAATTAACACAGAAATTGCGTCGCTATGAAATACTACGTGTTCTATGACATCTCCATCTAAATCGAGTAACGTTTCTATGCAAACGAAAGGATTTTCTTTTGGGATACGACTATCTCCTTTCCGATGCACTATTCCTTCTTTACTGCATCCCTAGCCCCGTCACGTTGACATATTAACACAGAAATTGCGTCGCTATGAAATACTATGGGTTCTATGACTTCTCCTTATAAATCGAGTTACGTTTCTATGGAAACGACAGGATTTTATTTTGGTATACGACTATCTCCTTTCCGATGCACTATTCCTTCTTTACTGCATCCCTAGCACCGTCACGTTGACATATTAACACAGAAATTTCTTCGCTATGAAATACTATATGTTCTATGATTTCTACTTCTAAATCGAGTAACGTTTCTATGGAAACGACAGGATTTTCTTTTGGGATACGACTATCTCCGTTCCTATGCACTATTCCTTCTTTACTGCATCCCTAGCACCGTCACGTTGACATATTAACACAGAAATTGCGTCGCTATGAAATACTATGTGTTCTATGACTTCTCCATCTAAATCGAGTTACGTTTCTATGGAAACGACAGGATTTTCTTTTGGGATACGACTATCTCCTTTCCGATGCACTATTATTTCTTTACTGCATCCCTAGCACCGTCACGTTGACATATTAACACAGAAATTGCGTAGCTATGATATACTATGGGTTCTATGACTTCTCCTTCTAAATCGAGTTACGTTTCTATGGAAACGACAGGATTTTATTTTGGTATACGACTATCTCCTTTCCGATGCACTATTCCTTCTTTACTGCATCCCTAGCACCGTCACGTTGACATATTAACACAGAAATTGCGTCGCAATGAAATACTATGGGTTCTATGACTTCTCCTTCTAAATCGAGTTACGTTTCTATGGAAACGACAGGATGTTCTTTTGGGATACGACTATCTCCTTTCCGATGCACTATTCCGTCTTTACTGCATCTCTCGTTTCCTCACATTGACGAATTAACACAGAAATTGCGTCGTTATGAGATACTACGGGTTCTATGACTTCTCCATCTAAATCGAGTTACGTTTCTATGGAAACGACAGGATTTCATTTGGTATACGACTATCTCCTTTCCGATACACTATTCCTTCTCTACTGCATCCCTCGCTCCCTCACATTGACGAATTAACACAGAAATTGCGTCGCTATGAAATCCTACGGGTTCTATGACTTCTCCATCTAAATCGAGTAACGTTTCTATGCAAACGAAAGGATTTTCTTTTGGGATACGACTATCTCCTTTACGATGCACTATTCACTCTTTACTGCATCCCTCGCACCCTCACATTGACGAATTAAAAGAGAAATTGCGTCGCTATGAAATACTATGGGTTCTATGATTTTTCTTCTAAATCGAGTAACGTTTCAATGGAAACGACAGAAGTTTCTTTTGGGATGAAGTATTCCTTCTTTACTGCATCCCTCGCTCCCTCACATTGACGAATTAACACAGAAATTGCGTCGCTATGAAATACTATGTGTTCTATGATTTCTACGTCTAAATCGAGTAACGTTTCTATGGAAACGACAGGATTTTCTTTACGGATACGACTATCTCCTTTCCGATGCACTATTCCTTCTTTACTGCATCCCTAGCACCGTCACGTTGACATATTAACACAGAAATTGCGTCGCTATGAAATACTATGTGTTCTATGATTTCTACTTCTAAATCGAGTAACGTTTCTATGGAAACGTCAGGATTTGTCTTTGGGATACGACTATCTCCCTTCCGATGCACTATTCCTTCTTTACTGCATCCCTCGCTCCCTCATAATGACGAATTAGCACAGAAATTGCGTCGCTATGAAATACCATGTGTTCAATGATTTCTACTTCTAAATCGAGTAACGTTTCTATGGAAACGACAGGATTTTCTTTTGGGATACGACTATCTCCTTTCCGATGCACTATTCCTTCTTTACTGCATCCCTCGCTCCCTCACAACGACGAATTAACACAGAAATTGCGTCGCTATGGAATACTATGTGTTCTACGATTTCTACTTCTAAATCGAGTAACGTTTCTATGGAAACGACAGGATTTTCTTTTGGGATACGACTATCTCCTTTCCGATGCACTATTCCTTCTTTACTGCATCCCTAGCACCGTCACGTTGACATATTAACACAGAAATTGCGTCGCTATGAAATACTATGTGTTCTATGACTTCTACTTCTAAATCGAGTTACGTTTCTATGGAAACGACAGGATTTTCTTTTGGGATACGACTATCTCCTTTCCGATGCACTATTCCTTCTTTACTGCATCCCTAGCACCGTCACGTTGACATATTAACACAGAAATTGCGTCGCTATGAAATACTATGTGTTCTATGACTTCTCCTTCTAAATCGAGTTACGTTTCTATGGAAACGACAGGATTTTCTTTTGGGATACGACTATCTCCCTTCCGATGCACTATTCCTTCTTTACTGCATCCCTCGCTCCCTCACAATGACGAATTAACACAGAAATTGCGTAGCTATGGAATACTATGTGTTCTACGATTTCTACTTCTAAATCGAGTAACGTTTCTATGGAACCGACAGGATTTTCTTTTGGGATACGATTATCTCCTTTCCGATGCACTATTCCTTCTTTACTGCATCCCTAGCACCGTCACGTTGACATATTAACACAGAAATTGCGTCGCTATGAAATACTATGTGTTCTATGACTTCTACTTCTAAATCGAGTTACGTTTCTATGGAAACGACAGGATTTTCTTTTGGGATACGAATATCTCCTTTCCGATGCACTATTCCTTCTTTACTGCATCCCTAGCACCGTCACGTTGACATATTAACACAGAAATTGCGTCGCTATGAAATACTATGTGTTCTATGACTTCTCCTTCTAAATCGAGTTACGTTTCTATGGAAACGACAGGATTTTCTTTTGGGATACGACTATCTCCCTTCCGATGCACTATTCCTTCTTTACTGCATCCCTCGCTCCCTCACAATGACGAATTAACACAGAAATTGCGTCGCTATGAAATACTATGTGTTCTATGATTTCTACTTCTAAATCGAGTAACGTTTCTATGGAAACGACAGGATTTTCTTTTGGGATACGACTATCTCCTTTCCGATGCACTATTCCTTCTTTACTGCATCCCTAGCCCCGTCACGTTGACATATTAACACAGAAATTGCGTCGCTATGAAATACTATGTGTTCTATGATTTCTACTTCTAAATCGAGTTACGTTTCTATGGAAACGACAGGATTTTCCTTTGGGATACGACTATCTCCTTTCCGATGCACTATTCCTTTTTTTACTGCATTCCTAGCACCGTCACGTTGACATATTAACACAGAAATTGCGTCGCTATGAAATACTATGTGTTCTATGACTTCCCCTTCTAAATCGAGTTACGTTTCAATGGAGACGACAGGATTTTCTTTTGGCATACGACTGTCTCCTTTCCGATGCACTATTCCTTCTTTACTGCATCCCTAGCACCGTCACGTTGACATATTAACACAGAAATTGTGTCGCTATCAAATACTATGCGTTCTATGACTTCTCCTTCCAAATCGAGTTACGTTTCTATGGAACCGACAGGATTTTATTTTGGTATACGACTATCTCCTTTCCGATGCACTATTCCTTCTTTACTGCATCCCTAGCACCGTCACGTTGACATATTAACACAGAAATTGCGTCGCTATGAAATACTATGTGTTCTATGATTTCTACTTCTAAATCGAGAAACGTTTCAGTGGAAACGACAGAATTTTCTTTTGGGATACGACTATCTCCTTTCCGATGCACTATTCCTTCTTTACTGCATCCCTAGCCCCGTCACGTTGACATATTAACACAGAAATTGCGTCGCTATGAAATACTATGTGTTCTATGATTTCTACTTCTAAATCGAGTTACGTTTCTATGGAAACGACAGGATTTTCTTTTGGGATACGACTATCTCCTTTCCGATGCACTATTCCTTTTTTACTGCATTCCTAGCACCGTCACGTTGACATATTAACACAGAAATTGCGTCGCTATGAAAAACTATGTGTTCTATGACTTCTCCTTCTAAATCGAGTTACGTTTCTATGGAAACGACAGGATTTTCTTTTGGGATACGACTATCTCCTTTCCGATGCACTATTCCTTCTTTACTGCATCCCTAGCCCCGTCACGTTGACATATTAACACAGAAATTGCGTCGCTATGAAATACTATGTGTTCTATGACTTCTCCTTCTAAATCGAGTTACGTTTCTATGGAAACGACAGGATTTTATTTTGGTATACGACTATCTCCTTTCCGATGCACTATTCCTTCTTTACTGCATCTCTCGCTCCCTCACATTGACGAATTAACACAGAAATTGCGTCGCTATGAAATACTACGTGTTCTATGACATCTCCATCTAAATCGAGTAACGTTTCTATGCAAACGAAAGGATTTTCTTTTGGGATACGACTATCTCCTTTACGATGCACTATTCACTCTTTACTGCATCCCTCGCACCCTAACATTGACTAATTAAAAGAGAAATTGCGTCGCTATGAAATACTATGGGTTCTATCACTTCTCCTTCTAAATCGAGTAACGTTTCAATGGAAACGACAGAATTTTCTTTTGGGATGTGAGTATCTCCATTCCGATGAAGTATTCCTTCTTTACTGCATCACTCGCTCCATCACATTGACGAATTAACACAGAAATTGCGTCGCTATGAAATACTATGTGTTTTATGATTTCTACTTCTAAATCGAGTAACGTTTCTATGGAAACGACAGGATTTTCTTTTGGGATACGACTATCTCCGTTCCTATGCACTATTCCTTCTTTACTGCATCCCTAGCACCGTCACGTTGACATATTAACACAGAAATTGCGTCGCTATGAAATACTATGTGTTCTATGACTTCTCCTTCTAAATCGAGTTACGTTTCTATGGAAACGACAGGATTTTCTTTTGGGATACGACTATCTCCTTTCCGATGCACTATTCCTTCTTTACTGCATCCCTAGCACCGTCACGTTGACATATTAACACAGAAATTGCGTCGCTATGAAATACTATGGGTTCTATGACTTCTCCTTATAAATCGAGTTACGTTTCTATGGAAACGACAGGATTTTATTTTGGTATACGACTATCTCCTTTCCGATGCACTATTCCTTCTTTACTGCATCCCTAGCACCGTCACGTTGACATATTAACACAGAAATTTCTTCGCTATGAAATACTATATGTTCTATGATTTCTACTTCTAAATCGAGTAACGTTTCTATGGAAACGACAGGATTTTCTTTTGGGATACGACTATCTCCGTTCCTATGCACTATTCCTTCTTTACTGCATCCCTAGCACCGTCACGTTGACATATTAACACAGAAATTGCGTCGCTATGAAATACTATGTGTTCTATGACTTCTCCATCTAAATCGAGTTACGTTTCTATGGAAACGACAGGATTTTCTTTTGGGATACGACTATCTCCTTTCCGATGCACTATTATTTCTTTACTGCATCCCTAGCACCGTCACGTTGACATATTAACACAGAAATTGCGTAGCTATGATATACTATGGGTTCTATGACTTCTCCTTCTAAATCGAGTTACGTTTCTATGGAAACGACAGGATTTTATTTTGGTATACGACTATCTCCTTTCCGATGCACTATTCCTTCTTTACTGCATCCCTAGCACCGTCACGTTGACATATTAACACAGAAATTGCGTCGCAATGAAATACTATGGGTTCTATGACTTCTCCTTCTAAATCGAGTTACGTTTCTATGGAAACGACAGGATGTTCTTTTGGGATACGACTATCTCCTTTCCGATGCACTATTCCCTCTTTACTGCATCTCTCGTTTCCTCACATTGACGAATTAACACAGAAATTGCGTCGTTATGAGATACTACGGGTTCTATGACTTCTCCATCTAAATCGAGTTACGTTTCTATGGAAACGACAGGATTTCATTTGGTATACGACTATCTCCTTTCCGATACACTATTCCTTCTCTACTGCATCCCTCGCTCCCTCACATTGACGAATTAACACAGAAATTGCGTCGCTATGAAATCCTACGGGTTCTATGACTTCTCCATCTAAATCGAGTAACGTTTCTATGCAAACGAAAGGATTTTCTTTTGGGATACGACTATCTCCTTTACGATGCACTATTCACTCTTTACTGCATCCCTCGCACCCTCACATTGACGAATTAAAAGAGAAATTGCGTCGCTATGAAATACTATGGGTTCTATGATTTTTCTTCTAAATCGAGTAACGTTTCAATGGAAACGACAGAATTTTCTTTTGGGATGAGGTATTCCTTCTTTACTGCATCCCTCGCTCCCTCACATTGACGAATTAACACAGAAATTGCGTCGCTATGAAATACTATGTGTTCTATGATTTCTACGTCTAAATCGAGTAACGTTTCTATGGAAACGACAGGATTTTCTTTACGGATACGACTATCTCCTTTCCGATGCACTATTCCTTCTTTACTGCATCCCTAGCACCGTCACGTTGACATATTAACACAGAAATTGCGTCGCTATGAAATACTATGTGTTCTATGATTTCTACTTCTAAATCGAGTAACGTTTCTATGGAAACGTCAGGATTTGTCTTTGGGATACGACTATCTCCCTTCCGATGCACTATTCCTTCTTTACTGCATCCCTCGCTCCCTCATAATGACGAATTAGCACAGAAATTGCGTCGCTATGAAATACCATGTGTTCAATGATTTCTACTTCTAAATCGAGTAACGTTTCTATGGAAACGACAGGATTTTCTTTTGGGATACGACTATCTCCTTTCCGATGCACTATTCCTTCTTTACTGCATCCCTCGCTCCCTCACAACGACGAATTAACACAGAAATTGCGTCGCTATGGAATACTATGTGTTCTACGATTTCTACTTCTAAATCGAGTAACGTTTCTATGGAAACGACAGGATTTTCTTTTGGGATACGACTATCTCCTTTCCGATGCACTATTCCTTCTTTACTGCATCCCTAGCACCGTCACGTTGACATATTAACACAGAAATTGCGTCGCTATGAAATACTATGTGTTCTATGACTTCTACTTCTAAATCGAGTTACGTTTCTATGGAAACGACAGGATTTTCTTTTGGGATACGACTATCTCCTTTCCGATGCACTATTCCTTCTTTACTGCATCCCTAGCACCGTCACGTTGACATATTAACACAGAAATTGCGTCGCTATGAAATACTATGTGTTCTATGACTTCTCCTTCTAAATCGAGTTACGTTTCTATGGAAACGACAGGATTTTCTTTTGGGATACGACTATCTCCCTTCCGATGCACTATTCCTTCTTTACTGCATCCCTCGCTCCCTCACAATGACGAATTAACACAGAAATTGCGTAGCTATGGAATACTATGTGTTCTACGATTTCTACTTCTAAATCGAGTAACGTTTCTATGGAACCGACAGGATTTTCTTTTGGGATACGACTATCTCCTTTCCGATGCACTATTCCTTCTTTACTGCATCCCTAGCACCGTCACGTTGACATATTAACACAGAAATTGCGTCGCTATGAAATACTATGTGTTCTATGACTTCTACTTCTAAATCGAGTTACGTTTCTATGGAAACGACAGGATTTTCTTTTGGGATACGAATATCTCCTTTCCGATGCACTATTCCTTCTTTACTGCATCCCTAGCACCGTCACGTTGACATATTAACACAGAAATTGCGTCGCTATGAAATACTATGTGTTCTATGACTTCTCCTTCTAAATCGAGTTACGTTTCTATGGAAACGACAGGATTTTCTTTTGGGATACGACTATCTCCCTTCCGATGCACTATTCCTTCTTTACTGCATCCCTCGCTCCCTCACAATGACGAATTAACACAGAAATTGCGTCGCTATGAAATACTATGTGTTCTATGATTTCTACTTCTAAATCGAGTAACGTTTCTATGGAAACGACAGGATTTTCTTTTGGGATACGACTATCTCCTTTCCGATGCACTATTCCTTCTTTACTGCATCCCTAGCCCCGTCACGTTGACATATTAACACAGAAATTGCGTCGCTATGAAATACTATGTGTTCTATGATTTCTACTTCTAAATCGAGTTACGTTTCTATGGAAACGACAGGATTTTCCTTTGGGATACGACTATCTCCTTTCCGATGCACTATTGCTTTTTTACTGCATTCCTAGCACCGCCACGTTGACAAATTAACACAGAAATTGCGTCGCTATGAAATACTATGTGTTCTATGACTTCCCCTTCTAAATCGAGTTACGTTTCTATGGAGACGACAGGATTTTCTTTTGGGATACGACTAACTCCTTTCCGATGCACTATTCCTTCTTTACTGCATCCATAGCACCGTCACGTTGACATATTAACACAGTAATTGCGTCACTATGAAATACTATGCGTTCTATGACTTCTCCTTCTAAATCGAGTTACGTTTCTATGGAACCGACAGGATTTTATTTTGGTATACGACTATCTCCTTTCCGATGCACTATTCCTTCTTTACTGCATCCCTAGCACCGTCACGTTGACATATTAACACAGAAATTGCGTCGCTATGAAATACTATGTGTTCTATGATTTCTACTTCTAAATCGAGTAACGTTTCTATGGAAACGACAGAATTTTCTTTTGGGATACGACTATCTCCTTTCCGATGCACTATTCCTTCTTTACTGCATCCCTAGCCCCGTCACGTTGACATATTAACACAGAAATTGCGTCGCTATGAAATACTATGTGTTCTATGATTTCTACTTCTAAATCGAGTTACGTTTCTATGGAAACGACAGGATTTTCTTTTGGGGTACGACTATCTCCTTTCCGATGCACTATTCCTTTTTTACTGCATTCCTAGCACCGTCACGTTGACATATTAACACAGAAATTGCGTCGCTATGAAATACTATGTGTTCTATGACTTCTCCTTCTAAATCGAGTTACGTTTCTATGGAAACGACAGGATTTTCTTTTGGGATACGACTATCTCCTTTCCGATGCACTATTCCTTCTTTACTGCATCCCTAGCCCCGTCACGTTGACATATTAACACAGAAATTGCGTCGCTATGAAATACTATGTGTTCTATGACTTCTCCTTCTAAATCGAGTTACGTTTCTATGGAAACGACAGGATTTTATTTTGGTATACGACTATCTCCTTTCCGATGCACTATTCCTTCTTTACTGCATCTCTCGCTCCCTCACATTGACGAATTAACACAGAAATTGCGTCGCTATGAAATACTACGGGTTCTATGACATCTCCATCTAAATCGAGTAACGTTTCTATGCATACGAAAGGATTTTCTTTTGGGATACGACTATCTCCTTTCCGATGCACTATTCCTTCTTTACTGCATCTCTCGCTCCCTCACATTGACGATTTAACACAGAAATTGCGTCGCTATGAAATGCTACGGGTTCTATGACTTTTTGAAATAAATCGAGTAACGTTTCTATGCAAACGAAAGGATTTTCTTTTGGGATACGACTATCTCCTTTACGATGCACTATTCACTTTTTACTGCATCCCTCGCACCCTAACATTGACTAATTAAAAGAGAAATTGCGTCGCTATGAAATACTATGGGTTCTATAACTTCTCCTTCTAAATCGAGTAACGTTTCAATGGAAACGACAGAATTTTCTTTTGGGATGTGTGTATCTCCATTCCGATGAAGTATTCCTTCTTTACTGCATCCCTCGCTCCCTCACAACGACGAATTAACACAGAAATTGCGTCGCTATGGAATGCTGTGTGTTCTACGATTTCTACTTCTAAATCGAGTAACGTTTCTATGGAAACGACAGGATTTTCTTTTGGGATACGACTATCTCCGTTCCGATGCACTATTCCTTCTTTACTGCATCCCTAGCACCGTCACGTTGACATATTAACACAGAAATTGCGTCGCTATGAA
This sequence comes from Schistocerca cancellata, assembly GCF_023864275.1. Classification (NCBI taxonomy): domain Eukaryota; kingdom Metazoa; phylum Arthropoda; class Insecta; order Orthoptera; family Acrididae; genus Schistocerca; species Schistocerca cancellata. Next base: position 733,218,647 of record NC_064631.1, read on the forward strand.
ATACTATGTGTTCTATGACTTCTCCTTCTAAATCGAGTTACGTTTCTTTGGAAACGACAGGATTTTCTTTTGGGATACGACTATCTCCCTTCCGATGCACTATTCCTTCTTTACTGCATCCCTCGCTCCCTCACAATGACGAATTAACACAGAAATTGCGTCGCTATGAAATACTATGTGTTCTATGACTTCCCCTTCTAAATCGAGTTACGTTTCTATGGAGACGACAGGATTTTCTTTTGGGATACGACTATCTCCTTTCCGATGCACTATTCCTTCTTTACTGCATCCCTAGCACCGTCACGTTGACATATTAACACAGAAATTGCGTCGCTATGAAATACTATGCGTTCTATGACTTCTCCTTCTAAATCGAGTTACGTTTCTATGGAACCGACAGGATTTTATTTTGGTATACGACTATCTCCTGTCCGATGCACTATTCCTTCTTTACTGCATCCCTAGCACCGTCACGTTGACATATTAACACAGAAATTGCGTCGCTATGAAATACTATGTGTTCTATGATTTCTACTTCTAAATCGAGTAACGTTTCTATGGAAACGACAGAATTTTCTTTTGGGATACGACTATCTCCTTTCCGATGCACTATTCCTTCTTTACTGCATCCCTAGCCCCGTCACGTTGACATATTAACACAGAAATTGCGTCGCTATGAAATACTATGTGTTCTATGATTTCTACTTCTAAATCGAGTTATGTTTCTATGGAAACGACAGGATTTTCTTTTGGGATACGACTATCTCCTTTCCGATGCACTATTCCTTTTTTACTGCATTCCTAGCACCGTCACGTTGACATAATAACACAGAAATTGCGTCGCTATGAAATACTATGTGTTCTATGACTTCTCCTTCTAAATCGAGATACGTTTCTATGGAAATGACAGGATTTTCTTTTGGGATACGACTATCTCCTTTCCGATGCACTATTCCTTCTTTACTGCATCCCTAGCCCCGTCACGTTGACATATTAACACAGAAATTGCGTCGCTATGAAATACTATGTGTTCTATGACTTCTCCTTCTAAATCGAGTTACGTTTCTATGGAAACGACAGGATTTTATTTTGGTATACGACTATCTCCTTTCCGATGCACTATTCCTTCTTTACTGCATCTCTCGCTCCCTCACATTGACGAATTAACACAGAAATTGCGTCGCTATGAAATACAACGGGTTCTATGACATCTCCATCTAAATCGAGTAACGTTTCTATGCAAACGAAAGGATTTTCTTTTGGGATACGACTATCTCCTTTCCGATGCACTATTCCTTCTTTACTGCATCTCTCGCTCCCTCACATTGACGAATTAACACAGAAATTGCGTCGCTATGAAATGCTACGGGTTCTATGACTTTTTGAAATAAATCGAGTAACGTTTCTATGCAAACGAAAGGATTTTCTTTTGGGATACGACTATCTCCTTTACGATGCACTATTCACTTTTTACTGCATCCCTCGCACCCTAACATTGACTAATTAAAAGAGAAATTGCGTCACTATGAAATACTATGGGTTCTATCACTTCTCCTTCTAAATCGAGTAACGTTTCAATGTAAACGACAGAATTTTCTTTTGGGATGTGAGTATCTCCATTCCGATGAAGTATTCCTTCTTTACTGCATCCCTCGCTCCATCACATTGACGAATTAACACAGAAATTGCGTCGCTATGAAATACTATGTGTTTTATGATATCTACTTCTAAATCGAGTAACGTTTCTATGGAAACGACAGGATTTTCTTTTGGGATACGACTATCTCCGTTCCTATGCACTATTCCTTCTTTACTGCATCCGTACCACCGTCACGTTGACATATTAACACAGAAATTGCGTCGCTATGAAATACTATGGGTTCTATGACTTCTCATTCTAAATCGAGTTACGTTTCTATGGAAACGACAGGATTTTCTTTTGGGATACGACTATCTCCCTTCCGATGCACTATTCCTTCTTTACTGCATCCCTAGCACCGTCACGTTGACATATTAACACAGAAATTGCGTCGCTATGAAATACTATATGTTCTATGATTTCTACTTCTAAATCGAGTAACGTTTCTATGGAAACGACAGGATTTTCTTTTGGGATACGACTATCTCCTTTCCGATGCACTATTCCTTCTTTACTGCATCCCTAGCCACGTCACGTTGACATATTAACACAGAAATTGCGTCGCTATGAAATACAATGTGTTCTATGATTTCTACTTCTAAATCGAGTTACGTTTCTATGGAAACGACAGGATTTTCTTTTGGGATACGACTATCTCCTTTCCGATGCACTATTCCCTCTTTACTGCATCTCTCGTTCCCTCACATTGACGAATTAACACAGAAATTGCGTCATTATGAAATACTACGGGATCTATGACTTCTCCATCTAAATCGAGTTGCGTTTCTATGGAAACGACAGGATTTAATTTGGTATACGACTATCTCCTTTCCGATGCACTATTCCTTCTCTACTGCATCCCTCGCTCCCTCACATTGACGAATTAACACAGAAATTGCGTCGCTATGAAATACTATGTGTTCTATGATTTCTACGTCTATATCGAGTTACGTTTCTATGGAACCGACAGGATTTTCTTTAGGGATACGACTATCACCTTTCCGATGCACTATTCCTTCTTTACTGCATCCCTAGCACCGTCACGTTGACATATTAACACAGAAATTGCGTCGCTATGAAATACTATGTGTTCTATGATTTCTACTTCTAAATCGAGTAACGTTTCTATGGAAACGACAGGATTTTCTTTTGGGATACGACTATCTCCTTTCCGATGCACTATTCCTTCTTTACTGCATCCCTAGCACCGTCACGTTGACATATTAACACAGAAATTGCGTCGCTATGAAATACTATGTGTTCTATGACTTCTCCTTCTAAATCGAGTTACGTTTCTATGGAAACGACAGGATTTTCTTTTGGGATACGACTATCTCCTTTCCGATGCACTATTCCTTCTTTACTGCATCCCTAGCACCGTCACGTTGACATATTAACACAGTAATTGCGTCGCTATGGAATACTATGTGTTCTACGATTTCTACTTCTAAATCGAGTAACGTTTCTATGGAATCGACAGGATTTTCTTTTGGGATACGACTATCTCCTTTCCGATGCACTATTCCTTCTTTACTGCATCCCTAGCACCGTCGCGTTGACATATTAACACAGAAATTGCGTCGCTATGAAATACTATGTGTTCTATGACTTCTCCTTCTAAATCGAGTTACGTTTCTATGGAAACGACAGGATTTTCTTTTGGAATACGACTATCTCCTTTCCGATGCACTATTCCTTCTTTACTGCATCCCTAGCACCGTCACGTTGACATATTAACACAGAAATTGCGTCGCTATGAAATACTATGTGTTCTATGACTTCTCCTTCTAAATCGAGTTACGTTTCTATGGAAACGACAGGATTTTCTTTTGGGATACGACTATCTCCCTTCCGATGCACTATTCCTTCTTTACTGCATCCCTCGCTCCCTCACAATGACGAATTAACACAGAAATTGCGTCGCTATGAAATACTATGTGTTCTATGATTTCCACTTCTAAATCGAGTAACGTTTCTATGGCAACGACAGGATTTTCCTTTGGGATACGACTATCACCTTTCCGATGCACTATTCCTTCTTTACTGCATCCCTCGCTAGCTCACAATGACGAATTAACACAGAAATTGCGTCGCTATGAAATACTATGTGTTCTATGATTTCTACTTCTAAATCGAGTAACGTTTCTATGGAAACGACAGGATTTTCATTTGGGATACGACTATCTCCTTTCCGATGCACTATTCCTTCTTTACTGCATCCCTCGCTCCCTCACAATGACGAATTAACACAGAAATTGCGTCGCTATGGAATACTATGTGTTCTATGAATTCTACTTCTAAATCGAGTAACGTTTCTATGGAAACGACAGGATTTTCTTTTGGGATACGACTATCTCCTTTCCGATGCACTATTCCTTCTTTACTGCATCCCTAGCACCGTCACGTTGACATATTAACACAGAAATTGCGTCGCTATGAAATACTATGTGTTCTATGACTTCTCCTTCTAAATCGAGTTACGTTTCTATGGAAACGACAGGATTTTCTTTTGGGATACGACTATCTCCTTTCCGATGCACTATTCCTTCTTTACTGCATCCCTAGCACCGTCACGTTGACATATTAACGGAGAAATTCTGTCGCTATGAAATACTATGTGTTCTATGACTTCTCGTTCTAAATCGAGTTACGTTTCTATGAAAACGACAGGATTTTATTTTGGTATACGACTATCTCCTTTCCGATGCACTATTCCTTCTTTACACCATCTCTCGCTCCCTCACATTGACGAATTAACACAGAAATTGCGTCGCTATGAAATACTACGTGTTCTATGACTTCTCCATCTAAATCGAGTAATATTTCTATGCGAACGAAAGGATTTCCTTTTGGGATACGACTATCTCCTTTACGATGCACTATTCACTCTTTACTGCATCCCTCGCACACTCACATTGACGAATTAAAAGAGAAATTGCGTCGCCATGAAATACTATGTGTTCTATGATTTCCACTTCTAAATCGAGTAACGTTACTATGGAAACGACAGGATTTTATTTTGGGATACGACTATCTCCTTTCCGATGCACTATTCCTTCTTTACTGCATCCCTAGCACCGTCACGTTGACATATTAACACAGAAATTGCGTCGCTATGAAATACTATGTGTTCTATGACTTCTCCTTCTAAATCGAGTTACGTTTCTATGGAAACGACAGGATTTTCTTTTGGGATACGACTATCTCCTTTCTGATGCACTATTCCTTCTTTACTGCATCCCTAGCACCGTCACTTTGACATATTAACACAGAAATTGCGTCGCTATGAAATACTATGTGTTCTATGACTTCTCCTTCTAAATCGAGTTACGTTTCTATGGAAACGACAGGATTTTATTTTGGTATACGACTATCTCCTTTCCGATGCACTATTCCTTCTTTACTGCATCCCTAGCACCGTCACGTTGACATATTAACACAGAAATTGCGTCGCTATGAAATACTATGTGTTCTATGATTTCTACTTCTAAATCGAGTAACGTTTCTATGGAAACGACAGGATTTTCTTTCGGGATACGACTATCTCCTTTCCTATGCACTATTCCTTCTTTACTGCATCCCTAGCACCGTCACGTTGACATATTAACACAGAAATTGCGTCGCTATGAAATACTATGTGTTCTATGATTTCTACTTCTAAATCGAGTTACGTTTCTATGGAAACGACAGGATTTTCTTTTGGGATACGACTATCTCCTTTCCGATGCACTATTCCTTTTTTACTGCATTCCTAGCACCGTCACGTTGATATATTAACACAGAAATTGCGTCGCTATGAAATACTATGTGTTCTATGATTTCTCCTTCTAAATCGAGTTACGTTTCTATGGAAACGACAGGATTTTCTTTTGGGATACGACTATCTCCTTTCCGATGCACTATTCCTTCTTTACTGCATCCCTAGCCCCGTCACGTTGACATATTAACACAGAAATTGCGTCGCTATGAAATACTATGTGTTCTATGACTTCTCCTTCTAAATCGAGTTACGTTTCTATGGAAACGACAGGATTTTATTTTGGTATACGACTATCTCCTTTCCGATGCACTATTCCTTCTTTACTGCATCTCTTGCTCCCTCACATTGACGAATTAACACAGAAATTGCGTCGCTATGAAATACTACGGGTTCTATGACATCTCCATCTAAATCGAGTAACGTTTCTATGCAAACGAAAGGATTTTCTTTTGGGATACGACTATCTCCTTTCCGATGCACTATTCCTTCTTTACTGCATCTCTCGCTCCCTCACATTGACGAATTAACACAGAAATTGCGTCGCTATGAAATGCTACGGGTTGTATGACTTTTTGAAATAAATCGAGTAACGTTTCTATGCAAACGAAAGGATTTTCTTTTGGGATACGACTATCTCCTTTACGATGCACTATTCACTTTTTACTGCATCCCTCGCACCCTAACATTGACTGATTAAAAGAGAAATTGCGTCGCTATGAAATACTATGGGTTCTATCACTTCTCCTTCTAAATCGAGTAACGTTTCAATGGAAACGACAGAATTTTCTTTTGGGATGTGAGTATCTCCATTCCGATGAAGTATTCCTTCTTTACTGCATCCCTCGCTCCATCACATTGACGAATTAACACAGAAATTGCGTCGCTATGAAATACTATGTGTTTTATGATTTCTACTTCTAAATCGAGTATCGTTTCTATGGAAACGACAGGATTTTCTTTTGGGATACGACTATCTCCGTTCCTATGCACTATTCCTTCTTTACTGCATCCCTAGCACCGTCACGTTGACATATTAACACAGAAATTGCGTCGCTATGAAATACTATGTGTTCTATGAATTCTCCTTCTAAATCGAGTTACGTTTCTATGGAAACGACAGGATTTTCTTTTGGGATACGACTATCTCCCTTCCGATGCACTATTCCTTCTTTACTGCATCCCTCGCTCCCTCACAATGACGAATTAACACAGAAATTGCGTCGCTATGAAATACTATGTGTTCTATGACTTCCCCTTCTAAATCGAGTTACGTTTCTATGGAGACGACAGGATTTTCTTTTGGGATACGACTATCTCCTTTCCGATGCACTATTCCTTCTTTACTGCATCCCTAGCACCGTCACGTTGACATATTAACACAGAAATTGCGTCGCTATGAAATACTATGCGTTCTATGACTTCTTCTTCTAAATCGAGTTACGTTTCTATGGAACCGACAGGATTTTATTTTGGTATACGACTGTCTCCTGTCCGATGCACTATTCCTTCTTTACTGCATCCCTAGCACCGTCACGTTGACATATTAACACAGAAATTGCGTCGCTATGAAATACTATGTGTTCTATGATTTCTACTTCTAAATCGAGTAACGTTTCTATGGAAACGACAGAATTTTCTTTTGGGATACGACTATCTCCTTTCCGATGCACTATTCCTTCTTTACTGCATCCCTAGCCCCGTCACGTTGACATATTAACACAGAAATTGCGTCGCTATGAAATACTATGTGTTCTATGATTTCTACTTCTAAATCGAGTTACGTTTCCATGGAAACGACAGGATTTTCTTTTGGGATACGACTATCTCCTTTCCGATGCACTATTCCTTTTTTACTGCATTCCTAGCACCGTCACGTAGACATAATAACACAGAAATTGCGTCGCTATGAAATACTATGTGTTGTATGACTTCTTCTTCTAAATCGAGTTACGTTTCTATGGAAACGACAGGGTTTTCTTTTGGGATACGACTATCTCCTTTCCGATGCACTATTCCTTCTTTACTGCATCCCTAGCACCGTCACGTTGACATATTAACACAGAAATTGCGTCGCTATGAAATACTATATGTTCTATGATTTCTACTTCTAAATCGAGTAACGTTTCTATGGAAACGACAGGATTTTCTTTTGGGATACGACTATCTCCTTTCCGATGCACTATTCCTTCTTTACTGCATCCCTAGCCACGTCACGTTGACATATTAACACAGAAATTGCGTCGCTATGAAATACAATGTGTTCTATGATTTCTACTTCTAAATCGAGTTACTTTTCTATGGAAACGACAGGATTTTCTTTTGGGATACGACTATCTCCTTTCCGATGCACTATTCCCTCTTTACTGCATCTCTCGTTCCCTCACATTGACGAATTAACACAGAAATTGCGTCGTTATGAAATACTACGGGTTCTATGACTTCTCCATCTAAATCGAGTTGCGTTTCTATGGAAACGACAGGATTTAATTTGGTATACGACTATCTCCTTTCCGATGCACTATTCCTTCTCTACTGCATCCCTCGCTCCCTCACATTGACGAATTAACACAGAAATTGCGTCGCTATGAAATACTATGTGTTCTATGATTTCTACGTCTATATCGAGTTACGTTTCTATGGAACCGACAGGATTTTCTTTAGGGATACGACTATCTCCTTTCCGATGCACTATTCCTTCTTTACTGCATCCCTAGCACCGTCACGTTGACATATTAACACAGAAATTGCGTCGCTATGAAATACTATGTGTTCTATGATTTCTACTTCTAAATCGAGTAACGTTTCTATGGAAACGACAGGATTTGCTTTTGGGATACGACTATCTCCCTTCCGATGCACTATTCCTTCTTTACTGCATCCCTCGCTCCCTCATAATGACGAATTAGCACAGAAATTGCGTCGCTATGAAATACCATGTGTTCAATGATCTCTACTTCTAAATCGAGTAACGTTTCTATGGAAACGACAGGATTTTCTTTTGGGATACGACTATCTCCTTTCCGATGCACTATTCCTTCTTTACTGCATCCCTAGCACCGTCACGTTGACATATTAACACAGAAATTGCGTCGCTATGAAATACTATGTGTTCTATGACTTCTCCTTCTAAATCGAGTTACGTTTCTATGGAAACGACAGGATTTTCTTTAGGGATACGACTATCTCCTTTCCGATGCACTATTCCTTCTTTACTGCATCCCTAGCACCGTCACGTTGACATATTAACACAGAAATTGCGTCGCTATGGAATACTATGTGTTCTACGATTTCTACTTCTAAATCGAGTAACGTTTCTATGGAAACGACAGGATTTTCTTTTGGGATACGACTATCTCCTTTCCGATGCACTATTCCTTCTTTACTGCATCCCTAGCACCGTCACGTTGACATATTAACACAGAAATTGCGTCGCTATGAAATACTATGTGTTCTATGACTTCTCCTTCTAAATCGAGTTACGTTTCTATGGAAACGACAGGATTTTCTTTTGGGATACGACTATCTCCTTTCCGATGCACTATTCCTTCTTTACTGCATCCCTCGCACCCTCACAATGACGAATTAACACAGAAATTGCGTCGCTATGAAATACTATGTGTTCTATGATTTCTACTTCTAAATCGAGTAACGTTTCTATGGAAACGACAGGATTTTCTTTTGGGATACGACTATCACCTTTCCGATGCACTATTCCTTCTTTACTGCATCCCTCGCTAGCTCACAATGACGAATTAACACAGAAATTGCGTCGCTATGAAATACTATGTGTTCTATGATTTCTACTTCTAAATCGAGTAACGTTTCTATGGAAACGACAGGATTTTCATTTGGGATACGACTATCTCCTTTCCGATGCACTATTCCTTCTTTACTGCATCCCTCGCTCCCTCACAATGATGAATTAACACAGAAATTGCGTCGCTATGGAATACTATGTGTTCTATGAATTCTACTTCTAAATCGAGTAACGTTTCTATGGAAACGACAGGATTTTCTTTTGGGATACGACTATCTCCTTTCCGATGCACTATTCCTTCTTTACTGCATCCCTAGCACCGTCACGTTGACATATTAACACAGAAATTGCGTCGCTATGAAATACTATGTGTTCTATGACTTCTCCTTCTAAATCGAGTTACGTTTCTATGGAAACGACAGGATTTTCTTTTGGGATACGACTATCTCCTTTCCGATGCACTATTCCTTCTTTACTGCATCCCTAGCACCGTCACGTTGACATATTAACGGAGAAATTCTGTCGCTATGAAATACTATGTGTTCTATGACTTCTCGTTCTAAATCGAGTTACGTTTCTATGAAAACGACAGGATTTTATTTTGGTATACGACTATCTCCTTTCCGATGCACTATTCCATCTTTACTGCATCCCTAGCACCGTCCCGCTGACATATTAACACAGAAATTGCGTCGCTATGAAATACTATGTGTTCTATGACTTCTCCTTCTAAATCGAGTTACGTTTCTATGGATTTTATTTTAGTATACGACTATCTCCTTTACGATGCACTATTCACTCTTTACTGCATCCCTCGCACCCTCGCATTGACGAATTAAAAGAGAAATTGCGTCGCCATGTAATACTATGTGTTCTATGATTTCCACTTCTAAATCGAGTAACGTTTCTATGGAAACGACAGGATTTTCTTTTGGGATACGACTATCTCCTTTCCGATGCACTATTCCTTCTTTACACCATCTCTCGCTCCCTCACATTGACGAATTAACACAGAAATTGCGTCGCTATGAAATACTACGTGTTCTATGACTTCTCCATCTAAATCGAGTAATATTTCTATGCGAACGAAAGGATTTTCTTTTGGGATACGACTATCTCCTTTACGATGCACTATTCACTCTTTACTGCATCCCTCGCACACTCACATTGACGAATTAAAAGAGAAATTGCGTCGCCATGAAATACTATGTGTTCTATGATTTCCACTTCTAAATCGAGTTACGTTTCTATGGAAACGACAGGATTTTCTTTTGGGATACGACTATCTCCTTTCCGATGCACTATTCCCTCTTTACTGCATCTCTCGTTCCCTCACATTGACGAATTAACACAGAAATTGCGTCGTTATGAAATACTACGGGTTCTATGACTTCTCCATCTAAATCGAGTTGCGTTTCTATGGAAACGACAGGATTTAATTTGGTATACGACTATCTCCTTTCCGATGCACTATTCCTTCTCTACTGCATCCCTCGCTCCCTAACATTGACGAATTAACACAGAAATTGCGTCGCTATGAAATACTATGTGTTCTATGATTTCTACGACTATATCGAGTTACGTTTCTATGGAACCGACAGGATTTTCTTTAGGGATACGACTATCTCCTTTCCGATGCACTATTCCTTCTTTACTGCATCCCTAGCACCGTCACGTTGACATATTAACACAGAAATTGCGTCGCTATGAAATACTATGTGTTCTATGATTTCTACTTCTAAATCGAGTAACGTTTCTATGGAAACGACAGGATTTGCTTTTGGGATACGACTATCTCCCTTCCGATGCACTATTCCTTCTTTACTGCATCCCTCGCTCCCTCATAATGACGAATTAGCACAGAAATTGCGTCGCTATGAAATACCATGTGTTCAATGATTTCTACCTCTTAGTCGAGTAACGTTTCTATGGAAACGACAGGATTTTCTTTTGGGATACGACTATCTCCTTTCCGATGCACTATTCCTTCTTTACTGCATCCCTAGCACCGTCACGTTGACATATTAACACAGAGATTGCGTCGCTATGGAATACTATGTGTTCTACGATTTCTACTTCTAAATCGAGTAACGTTTCTATGGAAACGACAGGATTTTCTTTTGGGATACGACTATCTCCTTTCCGATGCACTATTCCTTCTTTACTACATCCCTAGCACCGTCACGTTGACATATTAACACAGAAATTGCGTCGCTATGAAATACTATGTGTTCTATGACTTCTCCTTCTAAATCGAGTTACGTTTCTATGGAAACGACAGGATTTTCTTTTGGGATACGACTATCTCCTTTCCGATGCACTATTCCTTCTTTACTGCATCCCAAGCACCGTCACGTTGACATATTAACACAGAAATTGCGTCGCTATGAAATACTATGTGTTCTATGACTTCTCCTTCTAAATCGAGTTACGTTTCTATGGAAACGACAGGATTTTCTTTTGGGATACGACTATCTCCCTTCCGATGCACTATTCCTTCTTTACTGCATCCCTCGCTCCCTCACAATGACGAATTACCACAGAAATTGCGTCGCTATGAAATACTATGTGTTCTATGATTTCTACTTCTAAATCGAGTAACGTTTCTATGGAAACGACAGGATTTTCTTTTGGGATACGACTATCACCTTTCCGATGCACTATTCCATCTTTACTGCATCCCTAGCACCGTCCCGCTGACATATTAACACAGAAATTGCGTCGCTATGAAATACTATGTGTTCTATGACTTCTCCTTCTAAATCGAGTTACGTTTCTATGGATTTTATTTTAGTATACGACTATCTCCTTTACGATGCACTATTCACTCTTTACTGCATCCCTCGCACCCTCGCATTGACGAATTAAAAGAGAAATTGCGTCGCCATGAAATACTATGTGTTCTATGATTTCCACTTCTAAATCGAGTAACGTTTCTATGGAAACGACAGGATTTTCTTTTGGGATACGACTATCTCCTTTCCGATGCACTATTCCTTCTTTACACCATCTCTCGCTCCCTCACATTGACGAATTAACACAGAAATTGCGTCGCTATGAAATACTACGTGTTCTATGACTTCTCCATCTAAATCGAGTAATATTTCTATGCGAACGAAAGGATTTTCTTTTGGGATACGACTATCTCCTTTACGATGCACTATTCACTCTTTACTGCATCCCTCGCACACTCACATTGACGAATTAAAAGAGAAATTGCGTCGCCATGAAATACTATGTGTTCTATGATTTCCACTTCTAAATCGAGTTACGTTTCTATGGAAACGACAGGATTTTCTTTTGGGATACGACTATCTCCTTTCCGATGCACTATTCCCTCTTTACTGCATCTCTCGTTCCCTCACATTGACGAATTAACACAGAAATTGCGTCGTTATGAAATACTACGGGTTCTATGACTTCTCCATCTAAATCGAGTTGCGTTTCTATGGAAACGACAGGATTTAATTTGGTATACGACTATCTCCTTTCCGATGCACTATTCCTTCTCTACTGCATCCCTCGCTCCCTAACATTGACGAATTAACACAGAAATTGCGTCGCTATGAAATACTATGTGTTCTATGATTTCTACGACTATATCGAGTTACGTTTCTATGGAACCGACAGGATTTTCTTTAGGGATACGACTATCTCCTTTCCGATGCACTATTCCTTCTTTACTGCATCCCTAGCACCGTCACGTTGACATATTAACACAGAAATTGCGTCGCTATGAAATACTATGTGTTCTATGATTTCTACTTCTAAATCGAGTAACGTTTCTATGGAAACGACAGGATTTGCTTTTGGGATACGACTATCTCCCTTCCGATGCACTATTCCTTCTTTACTGCATCCCTCGCTCCCTCATAATGACGAATTAGCACAGAAATTGCGTCGCTATGAAATACCATGTGTTCAATGATTTCTACCTCTTAGTCGAGTAACGTTTCTATGGAAACGACAGGATTTTCTTTTGGGATACGACTATCTCCTTTCCGATGCACTATTCCTTCTTTACTGCATCCCTAGCACCGTCACGTTGACATATTAACACAGAGATTGCGTCGCTATGGAATACTATGTGTTCTACGATTTCTACTTCTAAATCGAGTAACGTTTCTATGGAAACGACAGGATTTTCTTTTGGGATACGACTATCTCCTTTCCGATGCACTATTCCTTCTTTACTACATCCCTAGCACCGTCACGTTGACATATTAACACAGAAATTGCGTCGCTATGAAATACTATGTGTTCTATGACTTCTCCTTCTAAATCGAGTTACGTTTCTATGGAAACGACAGGATTTTCTTTTGGGATACGACTATCTCCTTTCCGATGCACTATTCCTTCTTTACTGCATCCCAAGCACCGTCACGTTGACATATTAACACAGAAATTGCGTCGCTATGAAATACTATGTGTTCTATGACTTCTCCTTCTAAATCGAGTTACGTTTCTATGGAAACGACAGGATTTTCTTTTGGGATACGACTATCTCCCTTCCGATGCACTATTCCTTCTTTACTGCATCCCTCGCTCCCTCACAATGACGAATTACCACAGAAATTGCGTCGCTATGAAATACTATGTGTTCTATGATTTCTACTTCTAAATCGAGTAACGTTTCTATGGAAACGACAGGATTTTCTTTTGGGATACGACTATCACCTTTCCGATGCACTATTCCTTCTTTACTGCAGCCCTCGCTAGCTCACAATGACGAATTAACACAGAAATTGCGTCGCTATGAAATACTATGTGTTCTATGATTTCTACGACTATATCGAGTTACGTTTCTATGGAACCGACAGGATTTTCTTTAGGGATACGACTATCTCCTTTCCGATGCACTATTCCTTCTTTACTGCATCCCTAGCACCGTCACGTTGACATATTAACACAGAAATTGCGTCGCTATGAAATACTATGTGTTCTATGATTTCTACTTCTAAATCGAGTAACGTTTCTATGGAAACGACAGGATTTGCTTTTGGGATACGACTATCTCCCTTCCGATGCACTATTCCTTCTTTACTGCATCCCTCGCTCCCTCATAATGACGAATTAGCACAGAAATTGCGTCGCTATGAAATACCATGTGTTCAATGATTTCTACCTCTTAGTCGAGTAACGTTTCTATGGAAACGACAGGATTTTCTTTTGGGATACGACTATCTCCTTTCCGATGCACTATTCCTTCTTTACTGCATCCCTAGCACCGTCACGTTGACATATTAACACAGAGATTGCGTCGCTATGGAATACTATGTGTTCTACGATTTCTACTTCTAAATCGAGTAACGTTTCTATGGAAACGACAGGATTTTCTTTTGGGATACGACTATCTCCTTTCCGATGCACTATTCCTTCTTTACTACATCCCTAGCACCGTCACGTTGACATATTAACACAGAAATTGCGTCGCTATGAAATACTATGTGTTCTATGACTTCTCCTTCTAAATCGAGTTACGTTTCTATGGAAACGACAGGATTTTCTTTTGGGATACGACTATCTCCTTTCCGATGCACTATTCCTTCTTTACTGCATCCCAAGCACCGTCACGTTGACATATTAACACAGAAATTGCGTCGCTATGAAATACTATGTGTTCTATGACTTCTCCTTCTAAATCGAGTTACGTTTCTATGGAAACGACAGGATTTTCTTTTGGGATACGACTATCTCCCTTCCGATGCACTATTCCTTCTTTACTGCATCCCTCGCTCCCTCACAATGACGAATTACCACAGAAATTGCGGCGCTATGAAATACTATGTGTTCTATGATTTCTACTTCTAAATCGAGTAACGTTTCTATGGAAACGACAGGATTTTCTTTTGGGATACGACTATCACCTTTCCGATGCACTATTCCTTCTTTACTGCATCCCTCGCTAGCTCACAATGACGAATTAACACAGAAATTGCGTCGCTATGAAATACTATGTGTTCTATGATTTCTACTTCTAAATCGAGTAACGTTTCTATGGAAACGACAGGATTTTCATTTGGGATACGACTATCTCCTTTCCGATGCACTATTCCTTCTTTACTGCATCCCTCGCTCCCTCACAATGACGAATTAACACAGAAATTGCGTCGCTATGGAATACTATGTGTTCTATGAATTCTACTTCTAAATCGAGTAACGTTTCTATGGAAACGACAGGATTTTCTTTTGGGATACGACTATCTCCTTTCCGATGCACTATTCCTTCTTTACTGCATCCCTAGCACCGTCACGTTGACATATTAACACAGAAATTGCGTCGCTATGAAATACTATGTGTTCTATGACTTCTCCTTCTAAATCGAGTTACGTTTCTATGGAAACGACAGGATTTTCTTTTGGGATACGACTATCTCCTTTCCGATGCACTATTCCTTCTTTACTGCATCCCTCGCTCCCTCATAATGACGAATTAGCACAGAAATTGCGTCGCTATGAAATACTATGTGTACAATGATTTCTACTTCTAAATCGAGTAACGTTTCTATGGAAACGACAGGATTTTCTTTTGGGATACGACTATCTCCTTTCCGATGCACTATTCCTTCTTTACTGCATCCCCAGCACCGTCACGTTGACATATTAACACAGAAATTGCGTCGCTATGAAATACTATGTGTTCTATGACCTCTCCTTCTAAATCGAGTAACGTTTCTATGGAAACGACAGGAGTTTCTTTTGGGATACGACTATCTCCTTTCCGATGCTCTATTCCTTCTTTACTGCATCCCTAGCACCGTCACGATGACATATTAACACAGAAATTGCGTCGCTATGAAATACTATGTGTTCTATGACTTCTCGTTCTAAATCGAGTTACGTTTCTATGGAAACGACAGGATTTTCTTTTGGGATACGACTATCTCCTTTCCGATGCACTATTCCTTCTTTACTGCATCCCTAGCACCGTCACGTTGACATATTAACACAGAAATTGCGTCGCTATGAAATACTATGTGTTCTATGACTTCTCCTTCTAAATCGAGTTACGTTTCTATGGAAACGACAGGATTTTCTTTTGGGATACGACTATCTCCCTTCCGATGCACTATTCCTTCTTTACTGCATCCCTCGCTCCCTCACAATGACGAATTAACACAGAAATTGCGTCGCTATGAAATACTATGTGTTCTATGATTTCTACTTCTAAATCGAGTAACGTTTCTATGGAAACGACAGGATTTTCTTTTGGGATACGACTATCTCCTTTCCGATGCACTATTCCTTCTTTACTGCATCCCTCGCTAGCTCACAATGACGAATTAACACAGAAATTGCGTCGCTATGCAATACTATGTGTTCTATGATTTCTACTTCTAAATCGAGTAACGTTTCTATGGAAACGACAGGATTTTCATTTGGGATACGACTATCTCCTTTCCGATGCACTATTCCTTCTTTACTGCATCCCTCGCTCCCTCACAATGACGAATTAACACAGAAATTGCGTCGCTATGGAATACTATGTGTTCTATGATTTCTACTTCTAAATCGAGTAACGTTTCTATGGAAACGACAGGATTTTCTTTTGGGATACGACTATCTCCTTTCCGATGCACTATTCCTTCTTTACTGCATCCCTAGCACCGTCACGTTGACATATTAACACAGAAATTGCGTCGCTATGAAATACTATGTGTTCTATGACTTATCCTTCTAAATCGAGTTACGTTTCTATGGAAACGACAGGATTTTCTTTTGGGATACGACTATCTCCTTTCCGATGCACTGTTCCTTCTTTACTGCATCCCTAGCACCGTCACGTTGACATATTAACACAGAAATTCTGTCGCTATGAAATACTATGTGTTCTATGACTTCTCGTTCTAAATCGAGTTACGTTTCTATGGAAACGACAGGATTTTATTTTGGTATACGACTATCTCCTTTCCGATGCACTATTCCATCTTTACTGCATCCCTAGCACCGTCCCGCTGACATATTAACACAGAAATTGCGTTGCTATGAAATACTATGTGTTCTATGACTTCTCCTTCTAAATCGAGTTACGTTTCTATGGAAACGACAGGATTTTATTTTAGTATACGACTATCTCCTTTTCGATGCACTATTCCTTCTCTACTGCATCCCTCGCTCCCTCACATTGACGAATTAACACAGAAATTGCGTCGCTATGAAATACTACGGGTTCTATGACTTCTCCATCTAAATCGAGTAACGTTTCTATGCGAACGAAAGGATTTTCTTTTGGGATACGACTATCTCCTTTACGATGCACTATTCACTCTTTACTGCATCCCTCGCACCCTCGCATTGACGAATTAAAAGAGAAATTGCGTCGCCATGAAATACTATGTGTTCTATGATTTCCACTTCTAAATCGAGTAACGTTTCTATGGAAACGACAGGATTTTCTTTTGGGATACGACTATCTCCTTTCCGATGCACTATTCCTTCTTTACTGCATCCCTAGCACCGTCACGTTGACATATTAACACAGAAATTGCGTCGCTATGAAATTCTATGTGTTCTATAACTTCTCCTTCTAAATCGAGTTACGTTTCTATGGAAACGACAGGATTTTCTTTTGGGATACGACTATCTCCTTTCCGATGCACTATTCCTTCTTTACACCATCTCTCGCTCCCTCACATTGACGAATTAACACAGAAATTGCGTCGCTATGAAATACTACGTGTTCTATGACTTCTCCATCTAAATCGAGTAATATTTCTATGCGAACGAAAGGATTTTCTTTGGGATACGACTATCTCCTTTACGATGCACTATTCACTCTTTACTGCATCCCTCGCACACTCACATTGACGAATTAAAAGAGAAATTGCGTCGCCATGAAATACTATGTGTTCTATGATTTCCACTTCTAAATCGAGTAACGTTTGTATGGAAACGACAGGATTTTCTTTTGGGATACGACTATCTCCTTTCCGATGCACTATTCCTTCTTTACTGCATCCCTAGCACCGTCACGTTGACATATTAACACAGAAATTGCGTCGCTATGAAATACTATGTGTTCTATGACTTCTCCTTCTAAATCGAGTTACGTTTCTATGGAAACGACAGGATTTTCTTTTGGGATACGACTATCTCCTTTCTGATGCACTATTCCTTCTTTACTGCATCCCTAGCACCGTCACTTTGACATATTAACACAGAAATTGCGTCGCTATGAAATACTATGTGTTCTATGACTTCTCCTTCTAAATCGAGTTACGTTTCTATGGAAACGACAGGATTTTATTTTGGTATACGACTATCTCCTTTCCGATGCACTATTCCTTCTTTACTGCATCCCTAGCACCGTCACGTTGACATATTAACACAGAAATTGCGTCGCTATGAAATACTATGTGTTCTATGATTTCTACTTCTAAATCGAGTAACGTTTCTATGGAAACGACAGGATTTTCTTTTGGGATACGACTATCTCCTTTCCTATGCACCATTCCTTCTTTACTGCATCCCTAGCACCGTCACGTTGCATATTAACACAGAAATTGCGTCGCTATGAAATACTATGTGTTCTATGATTTCTACTTCTAAATCGAGTAACGTTTCTATGGAAACGACAGGATTTTCTTTTGGGATACGACTATCTCCTTTCCGATGCACTATTCCTTCTTTACTGCATCCCTAGCACCGTCACGTTGATTTATTAACACAGAAATTGCGTCGCTATGAAATACTACGGGTTCTATGACTTCTCCATCTAAATCGAGTAACGTTTCTATGCAAACGAAAGGACTTTCTTTTGGGATACGACTATCTCCTTTACGATGCACTATTCACTCTTTACTGCATCCCTCGCACCCTCACATTGACGAATTAAAAGAGAAATTGCGTCGCTATGAAATACTATGGGTTCTATGACTTGTTCTTCTAAATCGAGTAACGTTTCAATGGAAACGACAGAATTTTCTTTTGGGATGAAGTATTCCTTCTTTACTGCATCCCTCGCTCCCTCACATTGACGAATTAACACAGAAATTGCGTCGCTATGAAATACTATGTGTTCTATGATTTCTACGTCTAAATCAAGTAACGTTTCTATGGAAACGACAGGATTTTCTTTAGGGATACGACTATCTCCTTTCCGATGCACTATTCCTTCTTTACTGCATCCCTAGCACCGTCACGTTGACATATTAACACAGAAATTGCGTCGCTATGAAATACTATGAGTTCTATCACTTCTCCTTCTAAATCGAGTTACGTTTCTATGGAAACGACAGGATTTTATTTTGGTATACGACTATCTCCTTTCCGATGCACTATTCCTTTTTTACTGCATCCCTAGCACCGTCACGTTGACATCTTAACACAGAAATTGCGTCGCTATGAAATACTATGTGTTCTATGATTTCTACTTCTAAATCGAGTAACGTTTGTATGGAAACGACAGGATTTTCTTTTGGGATACGACTATCTCCTTTCCGATGCACTATTCCTTCTTTACTGCATCCCTAGCACCGTCACGTTGACATATTAACACAGAAATTGCGTCGCTATGAAATACAATGTGTTCTATGTTTTCTACTTCTAAATTGAGTAACGTTTCTCAGGAAACGACAGGATTTTCTTTTGGGATACGACTATCTCCTTTCCGATGCACTATTCCTTCTTTACTGCATTCCTAGCACCGTCACGTTGACATATTAACACAGAAATTGCGTCGCTATGAAATACTATGTGTTCTATGACTTCTCTTTCTAAATCTAGTTACGTTTCTATGGAACGACAGGAATTTCTTTTGGGATACGACTATCTCCTTTCCGATGCACTATTCCTTCTTTACTGCATCTCTAGCACCGTCACGTTGACATATTAACACAGAAATTGCGTCGCTATGAAATACTATGTGTTCTATGACTTCTCCTTCTGAATCGAGTTACGTTTCTATGGAAACGACAGGATTTTATTTTGGTATACGACTATCTCCTTTCCAATGCACTATTCCTTCTTTACTGCATTTCTAGCACCGTCACGTTGACTTATTTACACAGAAATTGCGTCGCTATGAAATTCTATGTGTTCTATGACTTCTCCTTCTAAATCGAGTTACGTTTCTATGGAAACGACAGGATTTTCTTTTGGGATACGACTATCTCCTTTCCGATGCACTATTCCTTCTTTACTGCATCCCTAGCACCTTCACGTTGATTTATTAACACAGAAATTGCGTCGCTATGAAATACTACGGGTTCTATGACTTCTCCATCAAAATCGAGTAACGTTTCTACGCAAACGAAAGGATTTTCTTTTGGGATACGACTATCTCCTTTACGATGCACTATTCACTTTTTACTGCATCCCTCGCACCCTCACATTGACGAATTAAAAGAGAAATTGCGTCGCTATGAAATACTATGGGTTCTATGACTTGTTCTTCTAAATCGAGTAACGTTTCAATGGAAACGACAGAATTTTCTTTTGGGATGAAGTATTCCTTCTTTACTGCATCCCTCGCTCCCTCACATTGACGAATTAACACAGAAATTGCGTCGCTATGAAATACTATGTGTTCTATGATTTCTACGTCTAAATCGAGTAACGTTTCTATGGAAACGACAGGATTTTCTTTAGGGATACGACTATCTCCTTTCCGATGCACTATTCCTTCTTTACTGCATCCCTAGCACCGTCACGTTGACATATTAACACAGAAATTGCGTCGCTATGAAATACTATGAGTTCTATCACTTCTCCTTCTAAATCGAGTTACGTTTCTATGGAAACGACAGGATTTTCTTTTGGGATACGACTATCTCCTTTCCGATGCACTATTCCTTCTTTACTGCATCCCTAGCACCTTCACGTTGATTTATTAACACAGAAATTGCGTCGCTATGAAATACTACGGGTTCTATGACTTCTCCATCAAAATCGAGTAACGTTTCTACGCAAACGAAAGGATTTTCTTTTGGGATACGACTATCTCCTTTACGATGCACTATTCACTTTTTACTGCATCCCTCGCACCCTCACATTGACGAATTAAAAGAGAAATTGCGTCGCTATGAAATACTATGGGTTCTATGACTTGTTCTTCTAAATCGAGTAACGTTTCAATGGAAACGACAGAATTTTCTTTTGGGATGAAGTATTCCTTCTTTACTGCATCCCTCGCTCCCTCACATTGACGAATTAACACAGAAATTGCGTCGCTATGAAATACTATGTGTTCTATGATTTCTACTTCTAAATCGAGTAACGTTTCTATGGAAACGACAGGATTTTCTTTTGGGATACGACTATCTCCTTTCCGATGCACTATTCCTTCTTTACTGCATCCCTAGCACCGTCACGTTGACATATTAACACAGAAATTGCGTCGCTATGAAATACAATGTGTTCTATGTTTTCTACTTCTAAATTGAGTAACGTTTCTATGGAAACGACAGGATTTACTTTTGGGATACGACTATCTCCTTTCCGATGCACTATTCCTTCTTTACTGCATTCCTAGCACCGTCACGTTGACATATTAACACAGAAATTGCGTCGCTATGAAATACTATGTGTTCTATGACTTCTCTTTCTAAATCTAGTTACGTTTCTATGGAACGACAGGAATTTCTTTTGGGATACGACTATCTCCTTTCCGATGCACTATTCCTTCTTTACTGCATCTCTAGCACCGTCACGTTGACATATTAACACAGAAATTGCGTCGCTATGAAATACTATGTGTTCTATGACTTCTCCTTCTGAATCGAGTTACGTTTCTATGGAAACGACAGGATTTTATTTTGGTATACGACTATCTCCTTTCCAATGCACTATTCCCTCTTTACTGCATTTCTAGCACCGTCACGTTGACATATTTACACAGAAATTGCGTCGCTATGTAATTCTATGTGTTCTATGACTTCTCCTTCTAAATCGAGTTACGTTTCTATGGAAACGACAGGATTTTCTTTTGGCATACGACTATCTCCTTTCCGATGCACTATTCCTTCTTTACTGCATCCCTAGCACCGTCACGTTGATTTATTAACACAGAAATTGCGTCGCTATGAAATACTACGGGTTCTATGACTTCTCCATCTAAATCGAGTAACGTTTCTATGCAAACGAAAGAATTTTCTTTTGGGATACGACTATCTCCTTTACGATGCACTATTCACTCTTTACTGCATCCCTCGCACCCTCACATTGACGAATTAATAGAGAAATTGCGTCGCTATGAAATACTATGGGTTCTATGACTTGTTCTTCTAAATCGGGTAACGTTTCAATGGAAACGACAGAATTTTCTTTTGGGATGAAGTATTCCTTCTTTACTCCATCCCTCGCTCCCTCACATTGACGAATTAACACAGAAATTGCGTCGCTATGAAATACTATGTGTTCTATGATTTCTACGTCTAAATCGAGTAACGTTTCTATGGAAACGACTTGATTTTCTTTAGGGATACGACTATCTCCTTTCCGATGCACTATTCCTTCTTTACTGCATCCCTAGCACCGTCACGTTGACATATTAACACAGAAATTGCGTCGCTATGAAATACTATGAGTTCTATGACTTCTCCTTCTAAATCGAGTTACGTTTCTATGGAAACGACAGGATTTTATTTTGGTATACGACTATCTCCTTTCCGATGCACTATTCCTTTTTTACTGCATCCCTAGCACCGTCACGTTGACATATTAACACAGAAATTGCGTCGCTATGAAATACTATGTGTTCTATGATTTCTACTTCTAAATTGAGTAACGTTTCTATGGAAACGACAGGATTTTCTTTTGGGATACGACTATCTCCTTTCCGATGCACTATTCCTTCTTTACTGCATCCCTAGAACCGTCACGTTGACATATTAACACAGAAATTGCGTCGCTATGAAATACTACGGGTTCTATGACTTCTCCATCTAAATCGAGTAACGTTTCTACGCAAACGAAAGGATTTTCTTTTGGGATACGACTATCTCCTTTACGATGTACTATTCACTTTTTACTGCATCCCTCGCACCCTCACATTGACGAATTAAAAGAGAAATTGCGTCGCTATGAAATACTATGGGTTCTATGACTTGTTCTTCTAAATCGAGTAACGTTTCAATGGAAACGACAGAATTTTCTTTTGGGATGAAGTATTCCTTCTTTACTGCATCCCTCGCTCCCTCACATTGACGAATTAACACAGAAATTGCGTCGCTATGAAATACTATGTGTTCTATGATATCTACGTCTAAATCGAGTAACGTTTCTATGGAAACGACTTGATTTTCTTTAGGGATACGACTATCTCCTTTCCGATGCACTATTCCTTCTTTACTGCATCCCTCGCTCCCTCACAATGACGAATTAGCACAGAAATTGCGTCGCTATGAAATACCATGTGTTCAATGCTTTCTACTTCTAAATCGAGTAACGTTTCTATGGAAACGACAGGATTTTCTTTTAGGATACGACTATCTCCCTTCCGATGCACTATTCCTTCTTTACTGCATCCCTCGCTCCCTCACAATGACGAATTAACACAGAAATTGCGTCGCTATGAAATACTATGTGTTCTATGATTTCTACTTCTAAATCGAGTAACGTTTCTATGGAAACGACAGGATTTTCTTTTGGGATACGACTATCTCCTTTCCGATGCACTATTCCTTCTTTACTGCATCCCTCGCTCCCTCACAATGACGAATTAACACAGAAATTGCGTCGCTATGAAATACTATGTGTTCTATGATTTCTACTTCTAAATCGAGTAACGTTTCTATCGAAACGACAGGATTTTCTTTTGGGATACGACTATCTCCTTTCCGATGCACTATTCCTTCTTTACTGCATCCCTCGCTCCCTCACAATGACGAATTAACACAGAAATTGCGTCGCTATGGAATACTATGTGATCTATGACTTCTACTTCTAAATCGAGTAACGTTTCTATGGAACGACAGGATTTTCTTTTGGGATACGACTATCTCCTTTCCGATGCACTATTCCTTCTTTACACCATCTCTCGCTTCCTCACATTGACGAATTAACACAGAAATTGCGTTGCTATGAAATACTACGTGTTTTATGACTTCTCCATCTAAATCGAGTAACATTTCTATGCGAACGAAAGGATTTTCTTTTGGGATACGACTATCTCCTTTACGATGCACTATTCACTCTTTACTGCATCCCTCGCACCCTCACATTGACGAATTAAAAGAGATTGCGTCGTCATGAAATACTATGTGTTCTATGATTTCCACTTCTAAATCGAGTAACGTTTCTATGGACACGACACGATTTTCTTTTGGGTTACGACTATCTCCTTTCCGATGCACTATTCCTTCCTTACTGCATTCCTAGCACCGTCACGTTGACATATTAACACAGAAATTGCGTCGCTATGAAATACTATGTGTTCTATGACTTCTCTTTCTAAATCGAGTTACGTTTCTATGGAACGACAGGAATTTCTTTTGGGATACGACTATCTCCTTTCCGATGCACTATTCCTTCTTTACTGCATCTCTAGCACCGTCACGTTGACATATTAACACAGAAATTGCGTCGCTATGAAATACTATGTGTTCTATGACTTCTCCTTCTGAATCGAGTTACGTTTCTATGGAAACGACATGATTTTATTTTGGTATACGACTATCTCCTTTCCAATGCACTATTCCTTCTTTACTGCAACCCTAGCACCGTCACGTTGACATATTAACACAGAAATTGCGTCTTTATGAAATACTATGTGTTCTATGACTTCTCCTTCTGAATCGAGTTACGTTTCTATGGAAACGACAGAATTTTATTTTGGTATACGACTATCTCCTTTCCAATGCACTATTCCTTCTTTACTGCATCCCTAGCACCGTCACGTTGACATATTAACACAGAAATTGCGTCGCTATGAAATTCTATGTGTTCTATGACTTCTCCTTCTAAATCGAGTTACGTTTCTATGGAAACGACAGGATTTTCTTTTGGGAAACGACTATCTCCTTTCCGATGCACTATTCCTTCTTTACTGCATCCCTAGCACCGTCACGTTGATTTATTAACACAGAAATTGCGTCGCTATGAAATACTACGGGTTCTATGACTTCTCCATCTAAATCGAGTAACGTTTCTACGCAAACGAAAGGATTTTCTTTTGGGATACGACTATCTCCTTTACGATGCCCTATTCACTTTTTACTGCATCCCTCGCACCCTCACATTGACGAATTAAAAGAGAAATTGCGTCGCTATGAAATACTATGGGTTCTATGACTTGTTCTTCTAAATCGAGTAACGTTTCAATGGAAACGACAGAATTTTCTTTTGGGATGAAGTATTCCTTCTTTACTGCATCCCTCGCTCCCTCACATTGACGAATTAACACAGAAATTGCGTCGCTATGAAATACTATGTGTTCTATGATTTCTACGTCTAAATCGAGTAACGTTTCTATGGAAACGACTTGATTTTCTTTAGGGATACGACTATCTCCTTTCCGATGCACTATTCCTTCTTTACTGCATCCCTCGCTCCCTCACAATGACGAATTAGCACAGAAATTGCGTCTCTATGAAATACCATGTGTTCAATGCTTTCTACTTCTAAATCGAGTAACGTTTCTATGGAAACGACAGGATTTTCTTTTAGGATACGACTATCTCCTTTCCGATGCACTATTCCTTCTTTACTGCATCCCTCGCTCCCTCACAATGACGAATTAACACAGAAATTGCGTCGCTATGAAATACTATGTGTTCTATGATTTCTACTTCTAAATCGAGTAACGTTTCTATCGAAACGACAGGATTTTCTTTTGGGATACGACTATCTCCTTTCCGATGCACTATTCCTTCTTTACTGCATCCCTCGCTCCCTCACAATGACGAATTAACACAGAAATTGCGTCGCTATGGAATACTATGTGATCTATGACTTCTACTTCTAAATCGAGTAACGTTTCTATGGAACGACAGGATTTTCTTTTGGGATACGACTATCTCCTTTCCGATGCACTATTCCTTCTTTACACCATCTCTCGCTCCCTCACATTGACGAATTAACACAGAAATTGCGTTGCTATGAAATACTACGTGTTTTATGACTTCTCCATCTAAATCGAGTAACATTTCTATGCGAACGAAAGGATTTTCTTTTGGGATACGACTATCTCCTTTACGATGCACTATTCACTCTTTACTGCATCCCTCGCACCCTCACATTGACGAATTAAAAGAGAAATTGCGTCGTCATGAAATACTATGTGTTCTATGATTTCCACTTCTAAATCGAGTAACGTTTCTATGGACACGACAGGATTTTCTTTTGGGATACGACTATCTCCTTTCCGATGCACTATTCCTTCTTTACTGCATCCCTAGCACCGTCACGTTGACATATTAACACAGAAATTGCGTCGCTATGAAATACTATGTGTTCTATGATTTCTACTTCTAAATCGAGTAACGTTTCTATGGAAACGACAGGATTTTCTTTTGGGATACGACTATCTCCTTTCCGATGCACTATTCCTTCTTTACTGCATTCCTAGCACCGTCACGTTGACATATTAACACAGAAATTGCGTCGCTATGAAATACTATGTGTTCTATGACTTCTCTTTCTAAATCGAGTTACGTTTCTATGGAACGACAGGAATTTCTTTTGGGATACGACTATCTCCTTTCCGATGCACTATTCCTTCTTTACTGCATCTCTAGCACCGTCACGTTGACATATTAACACAGAAATTGCGTCGCTATGAAATACTATGTGTTCTATGACTTCTCCTTCTGAATCGAGTTACGTTTCTATGGAAACGACAGGATTTTATTTTGGTATACGACTATCTCCTTTCCAATGCACTATTCCTTCTTTACTGCAACCCTAGCACCGTCACGTTGACATATTAACACAGAAATTGCGTCTTTATGAAATACTATGTGTTCTATGACTTCTCCTTCTGAATCGAGTTACGTTTCTATGGAAACGACAGAATTTTATTTTGGTATACGACTATCTCCTTTCCAATGCACTATTCCTTCTTTACTGCATCCCTAGCACCGTCACGTTGACATATTAACACAGAAATTGCGTCGCTATGAAATTCTATGTGTTCTATTACTTCTCCTTCTAAATCGAGTTACGTTTCTATGGAAACGACAGGATTTTCTTTTGGGATACGACTATCTCCTTTCCGATGCACTATTCCTTCTTTACTGCATCCCTAGCACCGTCACGTTGATTTATTAACACAGAAATTGCGTCGCTATGAAATACTACGGGTTCTATGACTTCTCCATCTAAATCGAGTAACGTTTCTACGCAAACGAAAGGATTTTCTTTTGGGATACGACTATCTCCTTTACGATGCACTATTCACTTTTTACTGCATCCCTCGCACCCTCACATTGACGAATTAAAAGAGAAATTGCGTCGCTATGAAATACTATGGGTTCTATGACTTGTTCTTCTAAATCGAGTAACGTTTCAATGGAAACGACAGAATTTTCTTTTGGGATGAAGTATTCCTTCTTTACTGCATCCCTCGCTCCCTCACATTGACGAATTAACACAGAAATTGCGTCGCTATGAAATACTATGTGTTCTATGATTTCTACGTCTAAATCGAGTAACGTTTCTATGGAAACGACTTGATTTTCTTTAGGGATACGACTATCTCCTTTCCGATGCACTATTCCTTCTTTACTGCATCCCTCGCTCCCTCACAATGACGAATTAGCACAGAAATTGCGTCGCTATGAAATACCATGTGTTCAATGCTTTCTACTTCTAAATCGAGTAACGTTTCTATGGAAACGACAGGATTTTCTTTTAGGATACGACTATCTCCCTTCCGATGCACTATTCCTTCTTTACTGCATCCCTCGCTCCCTCACAATGACGAATTAACACAGAAATTGCGTCGCTATGAAATACTATGTGTTCTATGATTTCTACTTCTAAATCGAGTAACGTTTCTATGGAAACGACAGGATTTTCTTTTGGGATACGACTATCTCCTTTCCGATGCACTATTCCTTCTTTACTGCATCCCTCGCTCCCTCACAATGACGAATTAACACAGAAATTGCGTCGCTATGAAATACTATGTGTTCTATGATTTCTACTTCTAAATCGAGTAACGTTTCTATCGAAACGACAGGATTTTCTTTTGAGATACGACTATCTCCTTTCCGATGCACTATTCCTTCTATACTGCATCCCTCGCTCCCTCACAATGACGAATTAACACAGAAATTGCGTCGCTATGGAATACTATGTGATCTATGACTTCTACATCTAAATCGAGTAACGTTTCTATGGAACGACAGGATTTTCTTTTGGGATACGACTATCTCCTTTCCGATGCACTATTCCTTCTTTACACCATCTCTCGCTCCCTCACATTGATGAATTAACACAGAAATTGCGTTGCTATGAAATACTACGTGTTTTATGACTTCTCCATCTAAATCGAGTAACATTTCTATGCGAACGAAAGGATTTTCTTTTGGGATACGACTATCTCCTTTACGATGCACTATTCACTCTTTACTGCATCCCTCGCACCCTCACATTGACGAATTAAAAGAGAAATTGCGTCGTCATGAAATACTATGTGTTCTATGATTTCCACTTCTAAATCGAGTAACGTTTCTATGGACACGACAGGATTTTCTTTTGGGATACGACTATCTCCTTTCCGATGCACTATTCCTTCTTTACTGCATCCCTAGCACCGTCACGTTGACATATTAACACAGAAATTGCGTCGCTATGAAATACTATGTGTTCTATGATTTCTACTTCTAAATCGAGTAACGTTTCTATGGAAACGACAGGATTTTCTTTTGGGATACGACTATCTCCTTTCCGATGCACTATTCCTTCTTAACTGCATTCCTAGCACCGTCACGTTGACATATTAACACAGAAATTGCGTCGCTATGAAATACTATGTGTTCTATGACTTCTCTTTCTAAATCGAGTTACGTTTCTATGGAACGACAGGAATTTCTTTTGGGATACGACTATCTCCTTTCCGATGCACTATTCCTTCTTTACTGCATCTCTAGCACCGTCACGTTGACATATTAACACAGAAATTGCGTCGCTATGAAATACTATGTGTTCTATGACTTCTCCTTCTGAATCGAGTTACGTTTCTATGGAAACGACAGGATTTTATTTTGGTATACGACTATCTCCTTTCCAATGCACTATTCCTTCTTTACTGCAACCCTAGCACCGTCACGTTGACATATTAACACAGAAATTGCGTCTTTATGAAATACTATGTGTTCTATGACTTCTCCTTCTGAATCGCGTTACGTTTCTATGGAAACGACAGAATTTTATTTTGGTATACGACTATCTCCTTTCCAATGCACTATTCCTTCTTTACTGCATCCCTAGCACCGTCACGTTGACATATTAACACAGAAATTGCGTCGCTATGAAATTCTATGTGTTCTATGACTTCTCCTTCTAAATCGAGTTACGTTTCTATGGAAACGACAGGATTTTCTTTTGGGATACGACTATCTCCTTTCCGATGCACTATTCCTTCTTTACTGCATCCCTAGCACCGTCACGTTGATTTATTAACACAGAAATTGCGTCGCTATGAAATACTACGGGTTCTATGACTTCTCCATCTAAATCGAGTAACGTTTCTACGCAAACGAAAGGATTTTCTTTTGGGATACGACTATCTCCTTTACGATGCACTATTCACTTTTTACTGCATCCCTCGCACCCTCACATTGACGAATTAAAAGAGAAATTGCGTCGCTATGAAATACTATGGGTTCTATGACTTGTTCTTCTAAATCGAGTAACGTTTCAATGGAAACGACAGAATTTTCTTTTGGGATGAAGTATTCCTTCTTTACTGCATCCCTCGCTCCCTCACATTGACGAATTAACACAGAAATTGCGTCGCTATGAAATACTATGTGTTCTATGATTTCTACTTCTAAATCGAGTAACGTTTCTATGGAAACGACAGGATTTTCGTTTGGGATACGACTATCTCCTTTCCGATGCACTATTCCTTCTTTACTGCATCCCTCGCTCCCTCACAATGACGAATTAACACAGAAATTGCGTTTCTATGAAATACTATGTGTTCTATGATTTCTACTTCTAAATCGAGTAACGTTTCTATGGAAACGACAGGATTTTCTTTTGGGATACGACTATCTCCTTTCCGATGCACTATTCCTTCTTTACTGCATCCCTCGCTCCCTCACAATGACGAATTAACAGAGAAATTGCGTCGCTATGGAATACTATGTGATCTATGACTTCTACTTCTAAATCGAGTAACGTTTCTATGGAACGACAGGATTTTCTTTTGGGATACGACTATCTCCTTTCCGATGCACTATTCCTTCTTTACTGCATCCCTAGCACCGTCACGTTGATTTATTAACACAGAAATTGCGTCGCTATGAAATACTATGTGTTCTATGACTTCTCCTTCTGAATCGAGTTACGTTTCTATGGAAACGACAGGATTTTATTTTGGTATACGACTATCTCCTTTCCAATGCACTATTCCTTCTTTACTGCATCCCTAGCACCGTCACGTTGACATATTAACACAGAAATTGCGTCGCTATGAAATTCTATGTGTTCTATGACTTCTCCTTCTAAATCGAGTTACGTTTCTATGGATACGACAGGATTTTCTTTTGGGATACGACTATCTCCTTTCCGATGCACTATTCCTTCTTTACTGCATCCCTAGCACCGTCATGTTGATTTATTAACACAGAAATTGCGTCGCTATGAAATACTACGGGTTCTATGACTTCTCCATCTAAATCGAGTAACGTTTCTATGCAAACGAAAGGATTTTCTTTTGGGATACGACTATCTCCTTTACGATGCACTATTCACTCTTTACTGCATCCCTCGCACCCTCACATTGACGAATTAAAAGAGAAATTGCGTCGCTATGAAATACTATGGGTTCTATGACTTGTTCTTCTAAATCGAGTAACGTTTCAATGGAAACGACAGAATTTTCTTTTGGGATGAAGTATTCCTTCTTTACTGCATCCATCGCTCCCTCACATTGACGAATTAACACAGAAATTGCGTCGCTATGAAATACTATGTGCTCTATGATTTCTACGTCTAAATCGAGTAACGTTTCTATAGAAACGACAGGATTTTCTTTAGGGATACGACTATCTCCTTTCCGATGCACTATTCCTTCTTTACTGCATCCCTAGCACCGTCACGTTGACATATTAACACAGAAATTGCGTCGCTATGAAATACTATGTGTTCTATGATTTCTACTTCTAAATCGAGTAACGTTTCTATGGAAACGACAGGATTTTCTTTTGGGATACGACTATCTCCCTTCCGATGCACTATTCCTTCTTTACTGCATCCCTTGCTCCCTCACAATGACGAATTAGCACAGAAATTGCGTCGCTATGAAATACCATGTGTTCAATGATTTCTACTTCTAAATCGAGTAACGTTTCTATGGAAACGAAAGGATTTTCTATTAGGATACGACTATCTCCCTTCCGATGCACTATTCCTTCTTTACTGCATTCCTTGCTCCCTCACAATGACGAATTAACATAGAAATTGCGTCGCTATGAAATACTATGTGTTCTATGATTTCTACTTCTAAATCGAGTTACGTTTCTATGGAAACGACAGGATTTTCTTTTGGGATACGACTATCTCCTTTCCGATGCACTATTCCTTCTTTACTGCATTCCTAGCACCGTCACGTTGACATATTAACACAGAAATTGCGTCGCTATGAAATACTATGTGTTCTATGACTTCTCTTTCTAAATCGAGTTACGTTTCTATGGAACGACAGGAATTTCTTATGGGATACGACTATCTCCTTTCCGATGCACTATTCCTTCTTTACTGCATCTCTAGCACCGTCACGTTGACATATTAACACAGAAATTTCGTCGCTATGAAATACTATGTGTTCTATGACTTCTCCTTCTGAATCGAGTTACGATTCTATGGAAACGACAGGATTTTATTTTGGTATACGACTATCTCCTTTCCAATGCACTATTCCTTCTTTACTGCATCCCTAGCACCGTAACGATGACTTATTAACACAGAAATTCCGTCGCTATGAAATTCTATGTGTTCTATGACTTCTCCTTCTAAATCGAGTTACGTTTCTATGGAAACGACAGGATTTTCTTTTGGGATACGACTATCTCCTTTCCGATGCACTATTCCTTCTTTACTGCATCCCTAGCACCGTCACGTTGATTTATTAACACAGAAATTGCGTCGCTATGAAATACTACGGGTTCTGTGACTTCTCCATCTAAATCGAGTAACGTTTCTATGCAAACGAAAGGATTTTCTTTTGGGATACGACTATCTCCTTTCCGATGCACTATTCCTTTTTTACTGCATCCCTAGCACCGTCACGTTGACATATTAACACAGAAATTGCGTCGCTATGAAATACAATGTGTTCTATGATTTCTACTTCTAAATTGAGTAACGTTTCTATGGAAACGACAGGATTTTCTTTTGGGATACGACTATCTCCTTTCCGATGCACTATTCCTTCTTTACTGCATTCCTAGCACCGTCACGTTGACATATTAACACAGAAATTGCGTCGCTATGAAATACTATGTGTTCTATGACTTCTCTTTCTAAATCTAGTTACGTTTCTATGGAACGACAGGAATTTCTTTTGGGATACGACTATCTCCTTTCCGATGCACTATTCCTTCTTTACTGCATCTCTAGCACCGTCACGTTGACATATTAACACAGAAATTGCGTCGCTATGAAATACTATGTGTTCTATGACTTCTCCTTCTGAATCGAGTTACGTTTCTATGGAAACGACAGGATTTTATTTTGGTATACGACTATCTCCTTTCCAATGCACTATTCCTTCTTTACTGCATTTCTAGCACCGTCACGTTGACTTATTTACACAGAAATTGCGTCACCATGAAATTCTATGTGTTCTATGACTTCTCCTTCTAAATCGAGTTACGTTTCTATGGAAACGACAGGATTTTCTTTTGGGATACGACTATCTCCTTTCCGATGCACTATTCCTTCTTTACTGCATCCCTAGCACCGTCACGTTGATTTATTAACACAGAAATTGCGTCGCTATGAAATACTACGGGTTCTATGACTTCTCCATCTAAATCGAGTAACGTTTCTATGCAAACGAAAGGATTTTCATTTGGGATACGACTATCTCCTTTACGATGCACTATTCACTCTTTACTGCATCCCTCGCACCCTCACATTGACGAATTAAAAGAGAAATTGCGTCGCTATGAAATACTAGGGGTTCTATGACTTGTTCTTCTAAATCGAGTAACGTTTCAATGGAAACGACAGAATTTTGTTTTGGGATGAAGTATTCCTTCTTTACTCCATCCCTCGCTCCCTCACATTGACGAATTAACACAGAAATTGCGTCGCTATGAAATACTATGTGTTCCATGATTTCTACGTCTAAATCGAGTAACGTTTCTATGGAAACGACAGGATTTTCTTTAGGGATACGACTATCTCCTTTCCGATGCACTATTCCTTCTTTACTGCATCCCTAGCACCGTCACGTTGACATATTAACACAGAAATTGCGTCGCTATGAAATACTATGAGTTCTATGACTTCTCCTTCTAAATCGAGTTACGTTTCTATGGAAACGACAGGATTTTCTTTTGGGATACGACTATCTCCCTTCCGATGCACTATTCCTTCTTTACTGCATCCCTTGCTCCCTCACAAGGACGAATTAGCACAGAAATTGCGTCGCTATGAAATACCATGTGTTCAATGATTTCTACTTCTAAATCGAGTAACGTTTCTATGGAAACTACAGGATTTTCTTTTAGGATACGACTATCTCCTTTCCGATGCACTATTCCTTCTTTACTGCATCGCTCGCTCCCTCACAATGACGAATTAACACAGAAATTGCGTCGCTATGGAATACTATGTGATCTATGATTTCTACTTCTAATTCGAGTAACGTTTCTATGGAAACGACAGGATTTTCTTTTGGGATACGACTATCTCCTTTCCGATGCACTATTCCTTCTTTACTGCATCCCTCGCTCCCTCACAATGACGAATTAGCACAGAAATTGCGTCGCTATGAAATACTATGTGTTCTATGATTTCTACTTCTAAATCGAGTAACGTTTCTATGGAAACGACAGGATTTTCTTTTGGGATACGACTATCTCCTTTCCGATGCACTATTCCTTCTTTACTGCATCCCTCGCTCCCTCACAATGACGAATTAACACAGAAATTGCGTCGCTATGGAATACTATGTGATCTATGACTTCTACTTCTAAATCGAGTAACGTTTCTATGGAACGACAGGATTTTCTTTTGGGATACGACTATCTCCTTTCCGATGCACTATTCCTTCTTTACACCATCTCTCGCTCCCTCACATTGACGAATTAACACAGAAATTGCGTCGCTATGAAATACTACGTGTTTTATGACTTCTCCATCTAAATCGAGTAACATTTCTATGCGAACGAAAGGATTTTCTTTTGGGATACGACTATCTCCTTTACGATGCACTATTCACTCTTTACTGCATCCCTCGCACCCTCACATTGACGAATTAAAAGAGAAATTGCGTCGTCATGAAATACTATGTGTTCTATGATTTCCACTTCTAAATCGAGTATCGTTTCTATGGAAACGACAGGATTTTCTTTTGGGATACGACTATCTCCTTTCCGATGCACTATTCCTTCTTTACTGCATCCCTAGCACCGTCACGTTGACATATTAACACAGAAATTGCGTCGCTATGAAATACTATGTGTTCTATGATTTCTACTTCTAAATCGAGTAACGTTTCTATGGAAACGACAGGATTTTCTTTTGGGATACGACTATCTCCTTTCCGATGCACTATTCCTTCTTTACTGCATTCCTAGCACCGTCACGTTGACATATTAACACAGAAATTGCGTCGCTATGAAATACTATGTGTTCTATGACTTCTCTTTCTAAATCGAGTTACGTTTCTATGGAACGACAGGAATTTCTTTTGGGATACGACTATCTCCTTTCCGATGCACTATTCCTTCTTTACTGCATCTCTAGCACCGTCACGTTGACATATTAACACAGAAATTGCGTCGCTATGAAATACTATGTGTTCTATGACTTCTCCTTCTGAATCGAGTTACGTTTCTATGGAAACGACAGGATTTTATTTTGGTATACGACTATCTCCTTTCCAATGCACTATTCCTTCTTTACTGCATCCCTAGCCCCGTCACGTTGACATATTAACACAGAAATTGCGTCGCTATGAAATTCTATGTGTTCTATGACTTCTCCTTCTAAATCGAGTTACGTTTCTATGGAAACGACAGGATTTTCTTTTGGGATACGACTATCTCCTTTCCGATGCACTATTCCCTCTTTACTGCATCCCTAGCACCGTCATGTTGATTTATTAACACAGAAATTGCGTCGCTATGAAATACTACGGGTTCTATGACTTCTCCATCTAAATCGAGTAACGTTTCTATGCAAACGAAAGGATTTTCTTTTGGGATACGACTATCTCCTTTACGATGCACTATTCACTCTTTACTGCATCCCTCGCACCCTCACATTGACGAATTAAAAGAGAAATTGCGTCGCTATGAAATACTATGGGTTCTATGACTTGTTCTTCTAAATCGAGTAACGTTTCAATGGAAACGACAGAATTTTCTTTTGGGATGAACTATTCCTTCTTTACTGCATCCCTCGCTCCCTCACATTGACGAATTAACACAGAAATTGCGTCGCTATGAAATACTATGTGTTCTATGATTTCTACGTCTAAATCGAGTAACGTCTCTATAGAAACGACAGGATTTTCTTTAGGGATACGACTATCTCCTTTCCGATGCACTATTCCTTCTTTACTGCATCCCTAGCACCGTCACGTTGTCATATTAACACAGAAATTGCGTCGCTATGAAATACTATGTGTTCTATGATTTCTACTTCTAAATCGAGTAACGTTTCTATGGAAACGACAGGATTTTCTTTTGGGATACGACTATCTCCCTTCCGATGCACTATTCCTTCTTTACTGCATCCCTTGCTCCCTCACAAGGACGAATTAGCACAGAAATTGCGTCGCTATGAAATACCATGTGTTCAATGATTTCTACTTCTAAATCGAGTAACGTTTCTATGGAAACTACAGGATTTTCTTTTAGGATACGACTATCTCCTTTCCGATGCACTATTCCTTCTTTACTGCATCGCTCGCTCCCTCACAATGACGAATTAACACAGAAATTGCGTCGCTATGGAATACTATGTGATCTATGATTTCTACTTCTAATTCGAGTAACGTTTCTATGGAAACGACAGGATTTTCTTTTGGGATACGACTATCTCCTTTCCGATGCACTATTCCTTCTTTACTGCATCCCTCGCTCCCTCACAATGACGAATTAACGCAGAAATTGCGTCGCTATGAAATACTACGTGTTCTACGATTTCTACTTCTAAATCGAGTAACGTTTCTATGGAAACAACAGGATTTTCTTTTGGGATACGACTATCTCCTTTCCGATGCACTATTCCTTCTTTACTGCATCGCTCGCTCCCTCACAATGACGAATTAACACAGAAATTGCGTCGCTATGGAATACTATGTGATCTATGATTTCTACTTCTAATTCGAGTAACGTTTCTATGGAAACGACAGGATTTTCTTTTGGGATACGACTATCTCCTTTCCGATGCACTATTCCTTCTTTACTGCATCCCTAGCACCGTCACGTTGACATATTAACACAGAAATTGCATCGCTATGAAATACTATGTGTTCTATGACTTCTCCTTCTAAATCGAGTTACGTTTCTATGGAAACGACAGGATTTTCTTTTGGGATACGACTATCTCCTTTCCGATGCACTATTCCGTCTTTACTGCATCCCTAGCACCGTCACGTTGACATATTAATACAGAAATTCCGTCGCTATGAAATACTATGTGTTCTATGACTTCTCCTTCTAAATCGAGTTACGTTTCTATGGAAACGACAGGATTTTATTTTGGTATACGACTATCTCCTTTCCGATGCACTATCCCATCTTTACTGCATCCCTAGCACCGTCACGTTGACATATTAACACAGAAATTGCGTCGCTATGAAATACTATCTGTTCAATGACTTCTCCTTCTAAATCGAGTTACGTTTCTAAGGAAACGACAGGATTTTATTTTGCTATACGACTATATCCTTTCCGATGCACTATTCCTTCTTTACTGCATCCCTAGCACCGTCACGTTGACATATTAACACAGAAATTGCGTCGCTATGAAATCCTATGTGTCCATGACATCTCCTTCTAAATCGAGTAACGTTTCTATGGAAACGACAGGATTTTCTTTTAGGATACGACTATCTCCCTTCCGATGCACTATTCCTTCTTTACTGCATCCCTCGCTCCCTCACAATGACGAATTAACACAGAAATTGCGTCGCTATGAAATACTATGTGTTCTATGATTTCTACTTCTAAATCGAGTAACGTTTCTATGGAAACGACAGGATTTTCTTTTGGGATACGACTATCTCCTTTCCGATGCACTATTCCTTCTTTACTGCATCCCTAGCACCGTCACGTTGACATATTAACACAGAAATTGCGGGGCTATGAAATACTATGTGTTCTATGACTTCTCCTTCTAAATCGAGTAAAGTTTCTATGGAAACGACAGGATTTTCTTTTAGGATACGACTATCTCCCTTCCGATGCACTATTCCTTCTTTACTGCATCCCTCGCTCCCTCACAATGTCGAATTAACACAGAAATTGCGTCGCTATGAAATACTATGTGTTCTATGATTTCTACTTCTAAATCGAGTAACGTTTCTATGGAAACGACAGGATTTTCTTTTGGGATACGACTATCTCCTTTCCGATGCACTATTCCTTCTTTACTGCATCCCTAGCACCGTCACGTTGACATATTAACACAGAAATTGCAGGGCTATGAAATAGTATGTGTTCTATGACTTCTCCTTCTAAATCGAGTAACGTTTCTATGGAAAAGACAGCATTTTCTTTTAGGATACGACTATCTCCCTTCCGATGCACTATTCCTTCTTTACTGCATCCCTCGCTCCCTCACAATGACGAATTAACACAGAAATTGCGTCGCTACGAAATACTATGTGTTCTATGATTTCTACTTCTAAATCGAGTAACGTTTCTATGGAAAAGACAGGATTTTCTTTTGGGATACGACTATCTCCTTTCCGATGCACTATTCCTTCTTTACTGCATCCCTAGCACCGTCCCGTTGACATATTAACACAGAAATTGCGTCGCTATGAAATACTATCTGTTCAATGACTTCTCCTTCTAAATCGAGTTACGTTTCTATGGAAACGACAGGATTTTATTTTGCTATACGACTATCTCCTTTCTGATGCACTATTCCTTTTTTACTGCATCCCTAGCACCGTCACGTTGACATATTAACACAGAAATTGCGTCGCTATGAAATCCTATGTGTCCATGACATCTCCTTCTAAATCGAGTAACGTTTCTATGGAAACGACAGGATTTTCTTTTAGGTTACGACTATCTCCCTTCCGATGCACTATTCCTTCTTTACTGCATCCCTCGCTCCCTCACAATGACGAATTAACACAGAAATTGCGTCGCTATGAAATACTATGTGTTCTATGATTTCTACTTCTAAATCGAGTAACGTTTCTATGGAAACGACAGGATTTTCTTTTGGGATACGACTATCTCCCTTCCGATGCACTATTCCTTCTTTACTGCATCCCTCGCTCCCTCACAATGACGAATTAGCACAGAAATTGCGTCGCTATGAAATACTATGTGTTCTATGATTTCTACTTCTAAATCGAGTAACGTTTCTATGGAAACGACAGGATTTTATTTTGGTATACGACTGTCTCCTTTCCGATGCACTATTCCATCTTTACTGCATCCCTAGCACCGTCACGTTGACATATTAACACAGAAATTGCGTCGCTATGAAATACTATCTGTTCAATGACTTCTCCTTCTAAATCGAGTTACGTTTCTATGGAAACGACAGGATTTTATTTTGCTATACGACTATCTCCTTTCCGATGCACTATTCCTTCTTTACTGCATCCCTAGCACCGTCACGTTGACATATTAACACAGAAATTGCGTCGCTATGAAATCCTATGTGTCCATGACATCTCCTTCTAAATCGAGTAACGTTTCTACGGAAACGACAGGATTTTCTTTTAGGATACGACTATCTCCCTTCCGATGCACTATTCCTTCTTTACTGCATCCCTCGCTCCCTCACAATGACGAATTAACACAGAAATTGCGTCGCTATGAAATACTATGTGTTCTATGATTTCTACTTCTAAATCGAGTAACGTTTCTATGGAAACGACAGGATTTTCTTTTGGGATACGACTATCTCCTTTCCGATGCACTATTCCTTCTTTACTGCATCCCTAGCACCGTCACGTTGACATATTAACACAGAAATTGCGTCGCTATGAAATCCTATGTGTCCATGACATCTCCTTCTAAATCGAGTAACGTTTCTATGGAAACGACAGGATTTTCTTTTAGGATACGACTATCTACCTTCCGATGCACTATTCCTTCTTTACTGCATCCCTCGCTCCCTCACAATGACGAATTAACACAGAAATTGCGTCGCTATGAAATACTATGTGTTCTATGATTTCTACTTCTAAATCGAGTAACGTTTCTATGGAAACGACAGGATTTTCTTTTGGGATACGACTATCTCCTTTCCGATGCACTATTCCTTCTTTACTGCATCCCTCGCTCCCTCACAATGACGAATTAACACAGAAATTGCGTCGCTATGAAATTCTATGTGTTCTATGATTTCTACTTCTAAATCGAGTAACGTTTCTATGGAAACGACAGGATTTTCTTTTGGGATACGACTATCTCCCTTCCGATGCACTATTCCTTCTTTACTGCATCCCTCGCTCCCTCACAATGACGAATTAGCACAGAATTTGCGTCGCTATGAAATACCATGTGTTCAATGATTTCTACTTCTAAATCGAGTAACGTTTCTAAGGAAACGACAGGATTTTCTTTTGGGATACGACTATCTCCCTTCCGATGCACTATTCCTTCTTTACTGCATCCCTCGCTCCCTCACAATGACGAATTAACACAGAAATTGCGTCGCTATGAAATACTATGTGTTCTATGATTTCTACTTCTAAATCGAGTAACGTTTCTATGG
Source organism: Schistocerca cancellata (assembly GCF_023864275.1). NCBI lineage: Eukaryota > Metazoa > Arthropoda > Insecta > Orthoptera > Acrididae > Schistocerca > Schistocerca cancellata. The sequence continues at coordinate 733,259,063 of NC_064631.1, forward strand.
AAACGACAGGATTTTCTTTTGGGATACGACTATCTCCTTTCCGATGCACTATTCCTTCTTTACTGCATCCCTCGCTCCCTCACAATGACGAATTAACACAGAAATTGCGTCGCTATGAAATTCTATGTGTTCTATGATTTCTACTTCTAAATCGAGTAACGTTTCTATTGAAACAACAGGATTTTCTTTTGGGATACGACTATCTCCCTTCCGATGCACTATTCCTTCTTTACTGCATCCCTCGCTCCCTCACAATGACGAATTAACACAGAAATTGCGTCGCTATGAAATACTATGTGTTCTATGATTTCTACTTCTAAATCGAGTAACGTTTCTATGGAAACGACAGGATTTTCTTTTGGGATACGACTATCTCCTTTCCTATGCACTATTCCTTCTTTACTGCATCCCTCGCTCCCTCACAATGACGAATTAACACAGAAATTGCGTCGCTATGAAATTCTATGTGTTCTATGATTTCTACTTCTAAATCGAGTAACGTTTCTATGGAAACGACAGGATTTTCTTTTGGGATACGACTATCTCCCTTCCGATGCACTATTCCTTCTTTACTGCATCCCTAGCACCGTCACGTTGACATATTAACACAGAAATTGCGTCGCTATGAAATCCTATGTGTCCATGACATCTCCTTCTAAATCGAGTAACGTTTCTATGGAAACGACAGGATTTTCTTTTAGGATACGACTATCTCCCTTCCGATGCACTATTCCTTCTTTACTGCATCCCTCGCTCCCTCACAATGACGAATTAACACAGAAATTGCGTCGCTATGAAATACTATGTGTTCTATGATTTCTACTTCTAAATCGAGTAACGTTTCTATGGAAACGACAGGATTTTCTTTTGGGATACGACTATCTCCTTTCCGATGCACTATTCCTTCTTTACTGCATCCCTAGCACCGTCACGTTGACATATTAACACAGAAATTGCGTCGCTATGAAATCCTATGTGTCCATGACATCTCCTTCTAAATCGAGTAACGTTTCTATGGAAACGACAGGATTTTCTTTTAGGATACGACTATCTCCCTTCCGATGCACTATTCCTTCTTTACTGCATCCCTCGCTCCCTCACAATGACGAATTAACACAGAAATTGCGTCGCTATGAAATACTATGTGTTCTATGATTTCTACTTCTAAATCGAGTAACGTTTCTATGGAAACGACAGGATTTTCTTTTGGGATACGACTATCTCCTTTCCGATGCACTATTCCTTCTTTACTGCATCCCTCGCTCCCTCACAATGACGAATTAACACAGAAATTGCGTCGCTATGATATTCTATGTGTTCTATGATTTCTACTTCTAAATCGCGTAACGTTTCTATGGAAACGACAGGATTTTCTTTTGGGATACGACTATCTCCCTTCCGATGCACTATTCCTTCTTTACTGCATCCCTCGCTCCCTCACAATGACGAATTAGCACAGAAATTGCGTCGCTATGAAATACCATGTGTTCAATGATTTCTACTTCTAAATCGAGTAACGTTTCTATGGAAACGACAGCATTTTCTTTTAGGATACGACTATCTCCCTTCCGATGCACTATTCCTTCTTTACTGCATCCCTCGCTCCCTCACAATGACGAATTAACACAGAAATTGCGTCGCTACGAAATACTATGTGTTCTATGATTTCTACTTCTAAATCGAGTAACGTTTCTATGGAAAAGACAGGATTTTCTTTTGGGATACGACTATCTCCTTTCCGATGCACTATTCCTTCTTTACTGCATCCCTAGCACCGTCCCGTTGACATATTAACACAGAAATTGCGTCGCTATGAAATACTATCTGTTCAATGACTTCTCCTTCTAAATCGAGTTACGTTTCTATGGAAACGACAGGATTTTATTTTGCTATACGACTATCTCCTTTCTGATGCACTATTCCTTTTTTACTGCATCCCTAGCACCGTCACGTTGACATATTAACACAGAAATTGCGTCGCTATGAAATCCTATGTGTCCATGACATCTCCTTCTAAATCGAGTAACGTTTCTATGGAAACGACAGGATTTTCTTTTAGGTTACGACTATCTCCCTTCCGATGCACTATTCCTTCTTTACTGCATCCCTCGCTCCCTCACAATGACGAATTAACACAGAAATTGCGTCGCTATGAAATACTATGTGTTCTATGATTTCTACTTCTAAATCGAGTAACGTTTCTATGGAAACGACAGGATTTTCTTTTGGGATACGACTATCTCCCTTCCGATGCACTATTCCTTCTTTACTGCATCCCTCGCTCCCTCACAATGACGAATTAGCACAGAAATTGCGTCGCTATGAAATACTATGTGTTCTATGATTTCTACTTCTAAATCGAGTAACGTTTCTATGGAAACGACAGGATTTTATTTTGGTATACGACTGTCTCCTTTCCGATGCACTATTCCATCTTTACTGCATCCCTAGCACCGTCACGTTGACATATTAACACAGAAATTGCGTCGCTATGAAATACTATCTGTTCAATGACTTCTCCTTCTAAATCGAGTTACGTTTCTATGGAAACGACAGGATTTTATTTTGCTATACGACTATCTCCTTTCCGATGCACTATTCCTTCTTTACTGCATCCCTAGCACCGTCACGTTGACATATTAACACAGAAATTGCGTCGCTATGAAATCCTATGTGTCCATGACATCTCCTTCTAAATCGAGTAACGTTTCTACGGAAACGACAGGATTTTCTTTTAGGATACGACTATCTCCCTTCCGATGCACTATTCCTTCTTTACTGCATCCCTCGCTCCCTCACAATGACGAATTAACACAGAAATTGCGTCGCTATGAAATACTATGTGTTCTATGATTTCTACTTCTAAATCGAGTAACGTTTCTATGGAAACGACAGGATTTTCTTTTGGGATACGACTATCTCCTTTCCGATGCACTATTCCTTCTTTACTGCATCCCTAGCACCGTCACGTTGACATATTAACACAGAAATTGCGTCGCTATGAAATCCTATGTGTCCATGACATCTCCTTCTAAATCGAGTAACGTTTCTATGGAAACGACAGGATTTTCTTTTAGGATACGACTATCTACCTTCCGATGCACTATTCCTTCTTTACTGCATCCCTCGCTCCCTCACAATGACGAATTAACACAGAAATTGCGTCGCTATGAAATACTATGTGTTCTATGATTTCTACTTCTAAATCGAGTAACGTTTCTATGGAAACGACAGGATTTTCTTTTGGGATACGACTATCTCCTTTCCGATGCACTATTCCTTCTTTACTGCATCCCTCGCTCCCTCACAATGACGAATTAACACAGAAATTGCGTCGCTATGAAATTCTATGTGTTCTATGTTTTCTACTTCTAAATCGAGTAACGTTTCTATGGAAACGACAGGATTTTCTTTTGGGATACGACTATCTCCCTTCCGATGCACTATTCCTTCTTTACTGCATCCCTCGCTCCCTCACAATGACGAATTAGCACAGAATTTGCGTCGCTATGAAATACCATGTGTTCAATGATTTCTACTTCTAAATCGAGTAACGTTTCTAAGGAAACGACAGGATTTTCTTTTGGGATACGACTATCTCCCTTCCGATGCACTATTCCTTCTTTACTGCATCCCTCGCTCCCTCACAATGACGAATTAACACAGAAATTGCGTCGCTATGAAATACTATGTGTTCTATGATTTCTACTTCTAAATCGAGTAACGTTTCTATGGAAACGACAGGATTTTCTTTTGGGATACGACTATCTCCTTTCCGATGCACTATTCCTTCTTTACTGCATCCCTCGCTCCCTCACAATGACGAATTAACACAGAAATTGCGTCGCTATGAAATTCTATGTGTTCTATGATTTCTACTTCTAAATCGAGTAACGTTTCTATGGAAACAACAGGATTTTCTTTTGGGATACGACTATCTCCCTTCCGATGCACTATTCCTTCTTTACTGCATCCCTCGCTCCCTCACAATGACGAATTAACACAGAAATTGCGTCGCTATGAAATACTATGTGTTCTATGATTTCTACTTCTAAATCGAGTAACGTTTCTATGGAAACGACAGGATTTTCTTTTGGGATACGACTATCTCCTTTCCTATGCACTATTCCTTCTTTACTGCATCCCTCGCTCCCTCACAATGACGAATTAACACAGAAATTGCGTCGCTATGAAATTCTATGTGTTCTATGATTTCTACTTCTAAATCGAGTAACGTTTCTATGGAAACGACAGGATTTTCTTTTGGGATACGACTATCTCCCTTCCGATGCACTATTCCTTCTTTACTGCATCCCTAGCACCGTCACGTTGACATATTAACACAGAAATTGCGTCGCTATGAAATCCTATGTGTCCATGACATCTCCTTCTAAATCGAGTAACGTTTCTATGGAAACGACAGGATTTTCTTTTAGGATACGACTATCTCCCTTCCGATGCACTATTCCTTCTTTACTGCATCCCTCGCTCCCTCACAATGACGAATTAACACAGAAATTGCGTCGCTATGAAATACTATGTGTTCTATGATTTCTACTTCTAAATCGAGTAACGTTTCTATGGAAACGACAGGATTTTCTTTTGGGATACGACTATCTCCTTTCCGATGCACTATTCCTTCTTTACTGCATCCCTAGCACCGTCACGTTGACATATTAACACAGAAATTGCGTCGCTATGAAATCCTATGTGTCCATGACATCTCCTTCTAAATCGAGTAACGTTTCTATGGAAACGACAGGATTTTCTTTTAGGATACGACTATCTCCCTTCCGATGCACTATTCCTTCTTTACTGCATCCCTCGCTCCCTCACAATGACGAATTAACACAGAAATTGCGTCGCTATGAAATACTATGTGTTCTATGATTTCTACTTCTAAATCGAGTAACGTTTCTATGGAAACGACAGGATTTTCTTTTGGGATACGACTATCTCCTTTCCGATGCACTATTCCTTCTTTACTGCATCCCTCGCTCCCTCACAATGACGAATTAACACAGAAATTGCGTCGCTATGATATTCTATGTGTTCTATGATTTCTACTTCTAAATCGCGTAACGTTTCTATGGAAACGACAGGATTTTCTTTTGGGATACGACTATCTCCCTTCCGATGCACTATTCCTTCTTTACTGCATCCCTCGCTCCCTCACAATGACGAATTAGCACAGAAATTGCGTCGCTATGAAATACCATGTGTTCAATGATTTCTACTTCTAAATCGAGTAACGTTTCTATGGAAACGACAGGATTTTCTTTTGGGATACGACTATCTCCCTTCCGATGCACTATTCCTTCTTTACTGCATCCCTCGCTCCCTCACAATGACGAATTAACACAGAAATTGCGTCGCTATGAAATACTATGTGTTCTATGATTTCTACTTCTAAATCGAGTAACGTTTCTATGGAAACGACAGGATTTTCTTTTGGGATACGACTATCTCCTTTCCGATGCACTATTCCTTCTTTACTGCATCCCTCGCTCCCTCACAATGACGAATTAACACAGAAATTGCGTCGCTATGAAATTCTATGTGTTCTATGATTTCTACTTCTAAATCGAGTAACGTTTCTATGGAAACGACAGGATTTTCTTTTGGGATACGACTATCTCCCTTCCGATGCACTATTCCTTCTTTACTGCATCCCTCGCTCCCTCACAATGACGAATTAACACAGAAATTGCGTCGCTATGAAATACTATGTGTTCTATGATTTCTACTTCTAAATCGAGTAACGTTTCTATGGAAACGACAGGATTTTCTTTTGGGATACGACTATCACCTTTCCGATGCACTATTCCTTCTTTACTGCATCCCTCGCTCCCTCACAATGACGAATTAACACAGAAATTGCGTCGCTATGAAATTCTATGTGTTCTATGATTTCTACTTCTAAATCGAGTAACGTTTCTATGGAAACGACAGGATTTTCTTTTGGGATACGACTATCTCCCTTCCGATGCACTATTCCTTCTTTACTGCATCCCTCGCTCCCTCACAATGACGAATTAACACAGAAATTGCGTCGCTATGAAATACTATGTGTTCTATGATTTCTACTTCTAAATCGAGTAACGTTTCTATGGAAACAACAGGATTTTCTTTTGGGATACGACTATCTCCTTTCCGATGCACTATTCCTTCTTTACTGCATCCCTCGCTCCCTCACAATGACGAATTAACACAGAAATTGCGTCGCTATGAAATTCTATGTGCTCTATGATTTCTACTTCTAAATCGAGTAACGTTTCTATGGAAACGACAGGATTTTCTTTTGGGATACGACTATCTCCCTTCCGATGCACTATTCCTTCTTTACTGCATCCCTCGCTCCCTCACAATGACGAATTAGCACAGAAATTGCGTCGCTATGAAATACCATGTGTTCAATGATTTCTACTTCTAAATCGAGTAACGTTTCTATGGAAACGACAGGATTTTCTTTTGGGATACGACTATCTCCCTTCCGATGCACTATTCCTTCTTTACTGCATCCCTCGCTCCCTCACAAAGACGAATTAACACAGAAATTGCGTCGCTATGAAATACTATGTGTTCTATGATTTCTACTTCTAAATCGAGTAACGTTTCTATGGAAACGACAGGATTTCCTTTTGGGATACGACTATCTCCTTTCCGATGCACTATTCCTTCTTTACTGCATCCCTCGCTCCCTCAGAATGACGAATTAACACAGAAATTGCGTCGCTATGAAATTCTATGTGTTCTATGATTTCTACTTCTAAATCGAGTAACGTTTCTATGGAAACGACAGGATTTTCTTTTGGGATACGACTATCTCCTTTCCGATGCACTATTCCTTCTTTACTGCATCCCTAGCACCGTCACGTTGACATATTAACACAGAAATTGCGTCGCTATGAAATCCTATGTGTCCATGACATCTCCTTCTAAATCGAGTAACGTTTCTATGGAAACGACAGGATTTTCTTTTAGGATACGACTATCTCCCTTCCGATGCACTATTCCTCCTTTACTGCATCCCTCGCTCCCTCACAATGACGAATTAACACAGAAATTGCGTCGCTATGAAATACTATGTGTTCTATGATTTCTACTTCTAAATCGAGTAACGTTTCTATGGAAACGACAGGATTTTCTTTTGGGATACGACTATCTCCTTTCCGATGCACTATTCCTTCTTTACTGCATCCCTCGCCCCCTCACAATGACGAATTAACACAGAAATTGCGTCGCTATGAAATTCTATGTGTTCTATGATTTCTACTTCTAAATCGAGTAACGTTTCTATGGAAACGACAGGATTTTCTTTTGGGATACGACTATCTCCCTTCCGATGCACTATTCCTTCTTTACTGCATCCCTCGCTCCCTCACAATGACGAATTAGCACAGAAATTGCGTCGCTATGAAATACCATGTGTTCAATGATTTCTACTTCTAAATCGAGTAACGTTTCTATGGAAACGACAGGATTTTCTTTTGGGATACGACTATATCCCTTCCGATGCACTATTCCTTCTTTACTGCATCCCTCGCTCCCTCACAATGACGAATTAACACAGAAATTGCGTCGCTATGAAATACTATGTGTTCTATGATTTCTACTTCTAAATCGAGTAACGTTTCTATGGAAACGACAGGATTTTCTTTTGGGATACGACTATCTCCTTTCCGATGCACTATTCCTTCTTTACTGCATCCCTCGCTCCCTCACAATGACGAATTAACACAGAAATTGCGTCGCTATGAAATTCTATGTGTTCTATGATTTCTACTTCTAAATCGAGTAACGTTTCTATGGAAACGACAGGATTTTCTTTTGGGATACGACTATCTCCCTTCCGATGCACTATTCCTTCTTTACTGCATCCCTCGCTCCCTCACAATGTCGAATTAACACAGAAATTGCGTCGCTATGAAATACTATGTGTTCTATGATTTCTACTTCTAAATCGAGTAACGTTTCTATGGAAACGACAGGATTTTCTTTTGGGATACGACTATCTCCTTTCCGATGCACTATTCCTTCTTTACTGCATCCCTAGCACCGTCACGTTGACATATTAACACAGAAATTGCAGGGCTATGAAATACTATGTGTTCTATGACTTCTCCTTCTAAATCGAGTAACGTTTCTATGGAAAAGACAGCATTTTCTTTTAGGATACGACTATCTCCCTTCCGATGCACTATTCCTTCTTTACTGCATCCCTCGCTCCCTCACAATGACGAATTAACACAGAAATTGCGTCGCTACGAAATACTATGTGTTCTATGATTTCTACTTCTAAATCGAGTAACGTTTCAATGGAAACGACAGGATTTTCTTTTGGGATACGACTATCTCCTTTCCGATGCACTATTCCTTCTTTACTGCATCCCTAGCACCGTCACGTTGACATATTAACACAGAAATTGCGGGGCTATGAAATACTATGTGTTCTATGACTTCTCGTTCTAAATCGAGTAAAGTTTCTATGGAAACGACAGGATTTTCTTTTAGGATACGACTATCTCCCTTCCGATGCACTATTCCTTCTTTACTGCATCCCTCGCTCCCTCACAATGACGAATTAACACAGAAATTGCGTCGCTATGAAATACTATTTGTTCTATGATTTCTACTTCTAAATCGAGTAACGTTTCTATGGAAACGACAGGATTTTCTTTTGGGATACGACTATCTCCCTTCCGATGCACTATTCCTTCGTTAATGCATCCCTCGCTCCCTCACAATGACGAATTAGCACAGAAATTGCGTCGCTATGAAATACCATGTGTTCAATGATTTCTACTTCTAAATCGAGTAACGTTTCTATGGAAACGACAGGATTTTCCTTTGGGATACGACTATCTCCCTTCCGATGCACTATTCCTTCTTTACTGCATACCTCGCTCCCTCACAATGACGAATTAACACAGAAATTGCGTCGCTATGAAATACTATGTGTTCTATGATTTCTACTTCTAAATCGAGTAACGTTTCTATGGAAACGACAGGATTTTCTTTTGGGATACGACTATCTCCTTTCCGATGCACTATTCCTTCTTTACTGCATCCCTAGCACCGTCACGTTGACATATTAACACAGAAATTGCGTCGCTATGAAATCCTATGTGTCCATGACATCTCCTTCTAAATCGAGTAACGTTTCTATGGAAACGATTGGATTTTCTTTTAGGATACGACTATCTCCCTTCCGATGCACTATTCCTTCTTTACTGCATCCCTCGCTCCCTCACAATGACGAATTAACACAGAAATTGCGTCGCTATGAAATACTATGTGTTCTATGATTTCTACTTCTAAATCGAGTAACGTTTCTATGGAAACGACAGGATTTTCTTTTGGGATACGACTATCTCCTTTCCGATGATCTATTCCTTCTTTACTGCATACCTCGCTCCCTCACAATGACGAATTAACACAGAAATTGCGTTGCTATGAAATTCTATGTGTTCTATGATTTCTACTTCTAAATCGAGTAACGTTTCTATGGAAACGACAGGATTTTCTTTTGGGATACGACTATCTCCCTTCCGATGCACTATTCCTTCTTTACTGCATCCCTCGCTCCCACACAATGACGAATTAGCACAGAAATTGCGTCGCTATGAAATACCATGTGTTCAATGATTTCTACTTCTAAATCGAGTAACGTTTCTATGGAAACGACAGGATTTTCTTTTGGGATACGACTATCTAACTTCCGATGCACTATTCCTTCTTAACTGCATCCCTCGCTCCCTCACAATGACGCATTAACACAGAAATTGCGTCGCTATGAAATACTATGTGTTCTATGATTTCTACTTCTAAATCGAGTAACATTTCTATGGAAACGACAGGATTTTCTTTTGGGATACGACTATCTCCTTTCCGATGCACTATTCCTTCTTTACTGCATCCCTAGCACCGTCACGTTGACATATTAACACAGAAATTGCGGAGCTATGAAATACTATGTGTTCTATGACTTCTGCTTCTAAATCGAGTAAAGTTTCTGTGGAAACGACAGGATTTTCTTTTAGGATACGACTATCTCCCTTCCGATGCACTATTCCTTCTTTACTGCATCCCTCGCTCCCTCACAATGACGAATTAACACAGAAATTGTGTCGCTACGAAATACTATGTGTTCTATGATATCTACTTCTAAATCGAGTAACGTTTCTATGGAAACGACAGGATTTTCTTTTGGGATACGACTATCTCCTTTCCGATGCACTATTCCTTCTTTACTGCATCCCTAGCACCGTCACGTTGACATATTAACACAGAAATTGCGGGGCTATGAAATACTATGTGTTCTATGACTTCTCCTTCTAAATCGAGTAAAGTTTCTATGGAAACGACAGGATTTTCTTTTAGGATACGACTATCTCCCTTCCGATGCACTATTCCTTCTTTACTGCATCCCTCGCTCCCTCACAATGACGAATTAACACAGAAATTGCGTCGCTATGAAATACTATGTGTTCTATGATTTCTACTTCTAAATCGAGTAACGTTTCTATGGAAACGACAGGATTTTCTTTTGGGATACGACTGTCTCCCTTCCGATGCACTATTCCTTCTTTACTGCATCCCTCGCTCCCTCACAATGACGAATTAGCACAGAAATTGCGTCGCTATGAAATACCATGTGTTCAATGATTTCTACTTCTAAATCGAGTAACGTTTCTATGGAAACGACAGGATTTTCTTTTGGGATACGACTATCTCCCTTCCGATGCACTATTCCTTCTTTACTGCATCCCTCGCTCCCTCACAATGACGAATTAACACAGAAATTGCGTCGCTATGAAATACTATGTGTTCTATGATTTCTACTTCTAAATCGAGTAACGTTTCTATGGAAACGACAGGATTTTCTTTTGGGATACGACTATCTCCTTTCCGATGCACTATTCCTTCTTTACTGCATCCCTAGCACCGTCACGTTGACATATTAACACAGAAATTGCGGGGCTATGAAATACTATGTGTTCTATGACTTCTCCTTCTAAATCGAGTAAAGTTTCTATGGAAACGACAGGATTTTCTTTTAGGATACGACTATCTCCTTTCCGAAGCACTATTCCTTCTTTACTGCATCCCTCGCTCCCTCACAATGTCGAATTAACACACAAATTGTGCCGCTATGAAATACTATGTGTTCTATGATTTCTACTTCTAAATCGAGTAACGTTTCTATGGAAACGACAGGATTTTCTTTTGGGATACGACTATCTCCTTTCCGATGCACTATTCCTTCTTTACTGAATCCCTAGCACCGTCACGTTGACATATTAACACAGAAATTGCGGGGCTATGAAATACTATGTGTTCTATGACTTCTCCTTCTAAATCGAGTAACGTTTCTATGGAAAAGACAGCATTTTCTTTTAGGATACGACTATCTCCCTTCCGATGCACTATTCCTTCTTTACTGCATCCCTCGCTCCCTCACAATGACGAATTAACACAGAAATTGCGTCGCTACGAAATACTATGTGTTCTATGATTTCTACTTCTAAATCGAGTAACTTTTCTATGGAAACGACAGGATTTTCTTTTGGGATACGACTATCTCCTTTCCGATGCACTATTCCTTCTTTACTGCATCCCTCGCTCCCTCACAATGTCGAATTAACACACAAATTGTGTCGCTATGAAATACTATGTGTTCTATGATTTCTACTTCTAAATCGAGTAACGTTTCTATGGAAACGACAGGATTTTCTTTTAGGATACGACTATCTCCTTTACGATGCACTATTCACTCTTTACTGCATCCCTCGCACTCTCACATTGACGAATTAAAAGAGAAATTGCGTCGCCATGAAATACTATGTGTTCTATGATTTCCACTTCTAAATCGAGTAACGTTTTTATGGAAACGACAGGATTTTCTTTTGGGATACGACTATCTCCTTTCCGATGCACTATTCCTTCTTTACTGCATCCCTAGCACCGTCACGTTGACATATTAACACAGAAATAGCGTCGCTATGAAATACTATGTGTTCTATGATTTCTACTTCTAAATCGAGTAACGTTTCTATGGAAACGACAGGATTTTCTTTTGGGATACGACTATCTCCTTTCCGATGCACTATTCTTTCTTTACTGCATCCCTAGCACCGTCACGTTGACATATTAACACAGAAATTGCGTCGCTATGAAATACTATGTGTTCTATGATTTCTACTTCTAAATCGAGTAACGTTTCTATGGAAACGACAGGATTTTCTTTTGGGATACGACTATCTCCTTTCCGATGCACTATTCCTTCTTTACTGCATTCCTAGCACCGTCACGTTGACATATTAACACAGAAATTGCGTCGCTATGACATACTATGTGTTCTATGACTTCTCTTTCTAAATCGAGTTACGTTTCTATGGAACGACAGAAATTTCTTTTGGGATACGACTATCTCCTTTCCGATGCACTATTCCTTCTTTACTGCATCTCTAGCACCGTCACGTTGACATATTAACACAGAAATTGCGTCGCTATGAAATACTATGTGTTTTATGACTTCTCCTTCTGAATCGAGTTACGTTTCTATGGAAACGACAGGATTTTATTTTGGTATACGACTATCTCCTTTCCAATGCACTATTCCTTCTTTACTGCATCCCTAGCACCGTCACGTTGACATATTAACACAGAAATTGCGTCGCTATGAAATTCTATGTGTTCTATGACTTCTCCTTCTAAATCGAGTTACGTTTCTATGCAAACGAAAGGATTTTCTTTTAGGATACGACTATCTCCTTTACGATGCACTATTCACTCTTTACTGCATCCCTCGCACCCTCACATTGACGAATTAAAAGAGAAATTGCGTCGGTATGAAATACTATGGGTTCTATGACTTGTTCTTCTAAATCGAGTAACGTTTCAATGGAAACGACAGAATTTTCTTTTGGGATGAAGTATTCCTTCTTTACTGCATCCCTCGCTCCCTCACATTGACGAATTAACACAGAAATTGCGTCGCTATGAAATATTATGTGTTCTATGATTTCTACGTCTAAATCGAGTAACGTTTCTATGGAAACGACAGGATTTTCTTTAGGGATACGACTATCTCCTTTCCCATGCACTATTCCTTCTTTACTGCATCCCTAGCACCGTCACGTTGACATATTAACACAGAAATTGCGTCGCTATCAAATACTATGTGTTCTATGATTTCTACTTCTAAATCGAGTAACGTTTCTATGGAAACGACAGGATTTTCTTTTGGGATACGACTACCTCCCTTCCGATGCACTATTCCTTCTTTACTGCATAACTCGCTCCCTCACAATGACGAATTAGCACAGAAATTGCGTCGCTATGAAATACCATGTGTTCAATGATTTCTACTTCTAAATCGAGTAACGTTTCTATGGAAACGACTGGATTTTCTTTTGGGGTACGACTATCTCCTTTCCGATGCACTATTCCTTCTTTACTGCATCCCTCGCTCTCTCACAATGACGAATTAGCACAGAAATTGCGTCGCTATGGAATACTATGTGATCTATGATTTCTACTTCTAAATCGAGTAACGTTTCTATGGAAACGACAGGATTTTCTTTTGGGATACGACTATCTCCTTTCCGATGCACTATTCCGTCTTTACTGCATCCCTAGCACCGTCACGTTGACATATTAACACAGAAATTCCGTCGCTATGAAATACTATGTGTTCTATGACTTCTCCTTCTAAATCGAGTTACGTTTCTATCGAAACGACAGGATTTTATTTTGGTATACGACTATCTCCTTTCCGATGCACTATTCCATCTTTACTGCATCCCTAGCACCGTCACGTTGACATATTAACACAGAAATTGCGTCGCTATGAAATACTATGTGTTCAATGACTTCTGCTTCTAAATCGAGTTACGTTTCTATGGAAACGACAGGACTTTATTTTGCTATACGACTATCTCCTTTCCGATGCACTATTCCTTCTTTACTGCATCCCTAGCACCGTCACGTTGACATATTAACACAGAAATTGCGTCGCTATGAAATCCTATGTGTCCATGACATCTCCCTCTAAATCGAGTAACGTTTCTATGGAAACGACAGGATTTTCTTTTAGGATACGACTATCTCCCTTCCGATGCACTATTCCTTCTTTACTGCATCCCTCGCTCCCTCACAATGACGAATTAACACAGAAATTGCGTCGCTATGAAATACTATGTGTTCTATGATTTCTACTTCTAAATCGAGTAACGTTTCTATGGAAACGACAGGATTTTCTTTTGGGATACGACTATCTCCTTTCCGATGCACTATTCCTTCTTTACTGCATCCCTCGCTCCCTCACAATGACGAATTAACACAGAAATTGCGTCGCTATGAAATACTATGTGTTCTATGATTTCTACTTCTAAATCGAGTAACGTTTCTATGGAAACGACAGGATTTTCTTTTGGGATACGACTATCTCCTTTCCGATGCACTATTCCTTCTTTACTGCATTCCTAGCACCGTCACGTTGACATATTAACACAGAAATTGCGTCGCTATGAAATACTATGTGTTCTATGACTTCTCTTTCTAAATCGAGTTACGTTTCTATGGAACGACAGAAATTTCTTTTGGGATACGACTATCTCCTTTCCGATGCACTATTCCCTCTTTACTGCATCTCTAGCACCGTCACGTTGACATATTATCACAGAAATTGCGTCGCTATGAAATACTATGTGTTTTATGACTTCTCCTTCTGAATCGAGTTACGTTTCTATGGAAACGACAGGATTTTATTTTGGTATACGACTATCTCCTTTCCAATGCACTATTCCTTCTTTACTGCATCCCTAGCACCGTCACGTTGACATATTAACACAGAAATTGCGTCGCTATGAAATTCTATGTGTTCTATGACTTCTCCTTCTAAATCGAGTTACGTTTCTATGCAAACGAAAGGATTTTCTTTTGGGATACGACTATCTCCTTTACGATGCACTATTCACTCTTTACTGCATCCCTCGCACCCTCACATTGACGAATTAAAAGAGAAATTGCGTCGCTATGAAATACTATGGGTTCTATGACTTGTTCTTCTAAATCGAGTAATGTTTCAATGGAAACGACAGAATTTTCTTTTGGGATGAAGTATTCCTTCTTTACTGCATCCCTCGCTCCCTCACATTGACGAATTAACACAGAAATTGCGTCGCTATGAAATACTATGTGTTCTATGATTTCTACGTCTAAATCGAGTAACGTTTCTATGGAAACGACAGGATTTTCTTTAGGGATACGACTATCTCCTTTCCGATGCACTATTCCTTCTTTACTGCATCCCTAGCACCGTCACGTTGACATATTAACACAGAAATTGCGTCGCTATGAAATACTATGTGTTCTATGATTTCTACTTCTAAATCGAATAACGTTTCTATGGAAACGACAGGATTTTCTTTTGGGATACGACTATCTCCCTTCCGATGCACTATTCCTTCTTTACTGCATAACTCGCTCCCTCACAATGACGAATTAGCACAGAATTTGCGTCGCTATGAAATGCCATGTGTTCAATGATTTCTACTTCAAAATCGAGTAACGTTTCTATGGAAACGACAGGATTTTCTTTTATGATACGACTATCTCCCTTCCGATGCACTATTGGTTCATTACTGCATCCCTCGCTCCCTCACAATGACGAATTAACACAGAAATTCCGTCGCTATGAAATACTATGTGTTCTATGATTTCTACTTCTAAATCGAGTAACGTTTCTATGGAAACGACAGGATTTTCTTTTGGGATACGACTATCTCCTTTCCGATGCACTATTCTTTCTTTACTGCATCCCTAGCACCGTCACGTTGACATATTAACACAGAAATTGCGTCGCTATGAAATACTATGTGTTCTATGATTTCTACTTCTAAATCGAGTAACGTTTCTATGGAAACGACAGGATTTTCTTTTGGGATACGACTATCTCCTTTCCGATGCACTATTCCTTCTTTACTGGATTCCTAGCACCGTCACGTTGACATATTAACACAGAAATTGCGTCGCTATGACATACTATGTTTTCTATGACTTCTCTTTCTAAATCGAGTTACGTTTCTATGGAACGACAGAAATTTCTTTTGGGATACGACTATCTCCTTTCCGATGCACTATTCCTTCTTTACTGCATCTCTAGCACCGTCACGTTGACATATTAACACAGAAATTGCGTCGCTATGAAATACTTGTGTTTTATGACTTCTCCTTCTGAATCGAGTTACGTTTCTATGGAAACGACAGGATTTTATTTTGGTATACGACTATCTCCTTTCCAATGCACTATTCCTTCTTTACTGCATCCCTAGCACCGTCACGTTGACATATTAACACAGAAATTGCGTCGCTATGAAATTCTATGTGTTCTATGACTTCTCCTTCTAAATCGAGTTACGTTTCTATGCAAACGAAAGGATTTTCTTTTGGGATACGACTATCTCCTTTACGATGCACTATTCACTCTTTACTGCATCCCTCGCACCCTCACATTGACGAATTAAAAGAGAAATTGCGTCGCTATGAAATACTATGGGTTCTATGACTTGTTCTTCTAAATCGAGTAACGTTTCAATGGAAACGACAGAATTTTCTTTTGGGATGAAGTATTCCTTCTTTACTGCATCCCTCGCTCCCTCACATTGACGAATTAACACAGAAATTGCGTCGCTATGAAATATTATGTGTTCTATGATTTATACGTCTAAATCGAGTAACGTTTCTATGGAAACGACAGGATTTTCTTTAGGGATACGACTATCTCCTTTCCGATGCACTATTCCTTCTTTACTGCATCCCTAGCACCGTCACGTTGACATATTAACACAGAAATTGCGTCGATATGAAATACTATGTGTTCTATGATTTCTACTTCTAAATCGAGTAACGTTTCTATGGAAACGACAGGATTTTCTTTTGGGATACGACTATCTCCCTTCCGATGCACTATTCCTTCTTTACTGCATAACTCGCTCCCTCACAATGACGGATTAGCACAGAAATTGCGTCGCTATGAAATACCATGTGTTCAATGATTTCTACTTCTAAATCGAGTAACGTTTCTATGGAAACCACAGGATTTTCTTTTGGGGTACGACTATCTCCTTTCCGATGCACTATTCCTTCTTTACTGCATCCCTCGCTCTCTCACAATGACGAATTAACACAGAAATTGCGTCGCTATGGAATACTATGTGATCTATGATTTCTACTTCTAAATCGAGTAACGTTTCTATGGAAACGACAGGATTTTCTTTTGGGATACGACTATCTCCTTTCCGATGCACTATTCCGTCTTTACTGCATCCCTAGCACCGTCACGTTGACATATTAACACAGAAATTCCGTCGCTATGAAATACTATGTGTCCTATGACTTCTCCTTCTAAATCGAGTTACGTTTCTATGGAAACGACAGGATTTTATTTTGGTATACGACTATCTCCTTTCCGATGCACTATTCCATCTTTACTGCATCCCTAGCACCGTCACGTTGACATATTAACACAGAAATTGCGTCGCTATGAAATACTATGTGTTCAATGACTTCTGCTTCTGAATCGAGTTACGTTTCTATGGAAACGACAGGATTTTATTTTGGTATACGACTATCTCCTTTCCAATGCACTATTCCTTCTTTACTGCATCCCTAGCACCGTCACGTTGACATATTAACACAGAAATTGCGTCGCTATGAAATCCTATGTGTCCATGACATCTCCCTCTAAATCGAGTAACGTTTCTATGGAAACGACAGGATTTTCTTTTAGGATACGACTATCTCCCTTCCGATGCACTATTCCTTCTTTACTGCATCCCTCGCTCCCTCACAATGACGAATTAACACAGAAATTGCGTCGCTATGAAATACTATGTGTTCTATGATTTCTCCTTCTAAATCGAGTTACGTTTCTATGGAAACGACAGGATTTTATTTTGGTATACGCCTATCTCCTTTCCGATGCACTATTCCTTCTTTACTGCATCCCTCGCTCCCTCACAATGACGAATTAACACAGAAATTGCGTCGCTATGAAATACTATGTGTTCTATGATTTCTACTTCTAAATCGAGTAACGTTTCTATGGAAACGACAGGATTTTCTTTTGGGATACGACTATCTCCTTTCCGATGCACTATTCCTTCTTTACTGCATTCCTAGCACCGTCACGTTGACATATTAACACAGAAATTGCGTCGCTATGAAATACTATGTGTTCTATGACTTCTCTTTCTAAATCGAGTTACGTTTCTATGGAACGACAGAAATTTCTTTTGGGATACGACTATCTCCTTTCCGATGCACTATTCCTTCTTTACTGCATCTCTAGCACCGTCACGTTGACATATTAACACAGAAATTGCGTCGCTATGAAATACTATGTGTTTTATGACTTCTCCTTCTGAATCGAGTTACGTTTCAATGGAAACGGCAGGATTTTATTTTGGTATACGACTATCTCCTTTCCAATGCACTATTCCTTCTTTACTGCATCCCTAGCACCGTCACGTTGACATATTAACACAGAAATTGCGTCGCTATGAAATTCTATGTGTTCTATGACTTCTCCTTCTAAATCGAGTTACGTTTCTATGCAAACGAAAGGATTTTCTTTTGGGATACGACTATCTCCTTTACGATGCACTATTCACTCTTTACTGCATCCCTCGCACCCTCACATTGACGAATTAAAAGAGAAATTGCGTCGCTATGAAATACTATGGGTTCTATGACTTGTTCTTCTAAATCGAGTAATGTTTCAATGGAAACGACAGAATTTTCTTTTGGGATGAAGTATTCCTTCTTTACTGCATCCCTCGCTCCCTCACATTGACGAATTAACACAGAAATTGCGTCGCTATGAAATACTATGTGTTCTATGATTTCTACGTCTAAATCGAGTAACGTTTCTATGGAAACGACAGGATTTTCTTTAGGGATACGACTATTTCCTTTCCGATGCACTATTCCTTCTTTACTGCATCCCTAGCACCGTCACGTTGACATATTAACACAGAAATTGCGTCGCTATGAAATACTATGTGTTCTATGATTTCTACTTCTAAATCGAGTAACGTTTCTATGGAAACGACAGGATTTTCTTTTGGGATACGACTATCTCCCTTCCGATGCACTATTCCTTCTTTACTGCATAACTCGCTCCCTCACAATGACGAATTAGCACAGAAATTGCGTCGCTATGAAATACCATGTGTTCAATGATTTCTACTTCTAAATCGAGTAACGTTTCTATGGAAACGACAGGATTTTCTTTTAGGATACGACTATCTCCCTTCCGATGCACTATTCCTTCTTTACTGCATACCTCGCTCCCTCACAATGACGAATTAACACAGAAATTGCGTCGCTATGAAATACTATGTGTTCTATGATTTCTACTTCTAAATCGAGTAACGTTTCTATGGAAACGACAGGATTTTCTTTTGGGATACGACTATCTCCTTTCCGATGCACTATTCCTTCTTTACTGCATCCCTCGCTCCCTCACAATGACGAATTAACACAGAAATTGCGTCGCTATGAAATACTATGTGTTCTATGATTTCTACTTCTAAATCGAGTAACGTTTCTATGGAAACGACAGGATTTTCTTTTGGGGTACGACTATCTCCTTTCCGATGCACTATTCCTTCTTTACTGCATCCCTCGCTCTCTCACAATGACGAATTAACACAGAAATTGCGTCGCTATGGAATACTATGTGATCTATGATTTCTACTTCTAAATCGAGTAACGTTTCTATGGAAACGACAGGATTTTCTTTTGGGATACGACTATCTCCTTTCCGATGCACTATTCCGTCTTTACTGCATCCCTAGCACCGTCACGTTGACATATTAACACAGAAATTCCGTCGCTATGAAATACTATGTGTTCTATGACTTCTCCTTCTAAATCGAGTAACGTTTCTATGGAAACGACAGGATTTTATTTTGGTATACGACTATCTCCTTTCCGATGCACTATTCCATCTTTACTGCATCCCTAGCACCGTCACGTTGACATATTAACACAGAAATTGCGTCGCTATGAAATACTATGTGTTCAATGACTTCTGCTTCTAAATCGAGTTACGTTTCTATGGAAACGACAGGACTTTATTTTGCTATACGACTATCTCCTTTCCGATGCACTATTCCTTCTTTACTGCATCCCTAGCACCGTCACGTTGACATATTAACACAGAAATTGCGTCGCTATGAAATCCTATGTGTCCATGACGTCTCCCTCTAAATCGAGTAACGTTTCTATGGAAACGACAGGATTTTCTTTTAGGATACGACTATCTCCCTTCCGATGCACTATTCCTTCTTTACTGCATCCCTCGCTCCCTCACAATGACGAATTAACACAGAAATTGCGTCGCTATGAAATACTATGTGTTCTATGATTTCTACTTCTAAATCGAGTAACGTTTCTATGGAAACGACAGGATTTTCTTTTGGGATACGACTATCTCCTTTCCGATGCACTATTCCTTCTTTACTGCATCCCTCGCTCCCTCACAATGACGAATTAACACAGAAATTGCGTCGCTATGAAATACTATGTGTTCTATGATTTCTACTTCTAAATCGAGTTACGTTTCTATGGAAACGACAGGATTTTCCTTTGGTATACGACTATCTCCCTTCCGATGCACTATTCCTTCTTTACTGCATCCCTCGCTCCCTCACAATGACGAATTAGCACAGAAATTGCGTCGCTATGAAATACCATGTGTTCAATGATTTCTACTTCTAAATCGAGTAACGTTTCTATGGAAACGACAGGATTTTCTTTTAGGATACGACTATCTCCCTTCCGATGCACTATTCCTTCTTTACTACATCCCTCGCTCCCTCACAATGACGAATTAACACAGAAATTGCGTCGCTATGCAATACTATGTGTTCTATGATTTCTACTTCTAAATCGAGTAACGTTTCTATGGAAACGACAGGATTTTCTTTTGGGATACGACTATCTCCTTTCCTATGCACTATTCCTTCTTTACTGCATCCCTCGCTCCCTCACAATGACGAATTAACACAGAAATTGCGTCGCTATGAAATACTATGTGTTCTATGATTTCCACTTCTAAATCGAGTAACGTTTCTATGGAAACGACAGGATTTTATTTTGCTATACGACTATCTCCTTTCCGATGCACTATTCCTTCTTTACTGCATCCCTAGCACCGTCACGTTGACATATTAACACAGAAATTGCGTCGCTATGAAATCCTATGTGTCCATGACATCTCCTTCTAAATCGAGTAACGTTTCTATGGAAACGACAGGATTTTCTTTTGGGATACGACTATCTCCTTTCCGATGCACTATTCCTTCTTTACTGCATCCCTCGCTCCCTCAAATGACGAATTAACATAGAAAATGCGTCGCTATGAAATACTATGTGTCCTATGATTTCTACTTCTAAATCGAGTAACGTTTCAATGGAAACGACAGGATTTTCTTTTGGGATACGACTATCTCCTTTCCGATGCACTATTCCTTCTTTACTGCATCCCTCGCCCCTCACAATGACGAATTAACACAGAAATTGCGTCGCTATGAAATACTATATTTTCTATGATTTCTACTTCTAAATCGAGTAACGGTTCTATGGAAACGACAGGATTTTCTTTTGGGATACGACTATGTCCTTTCCGATGCACTATTCCTTCTTTACTGCATCCCTAGCACCGTCACGTTGACATATTAATACAGAAATTGCGGGGCTATGAAATACTATGTGTTCTATGACTTCTCCTTCTAAATCGATTAACGTTTCTATGGAAACGACAGGATTTTCTTTTGGGATACGACTATCTCCTTTCCGATGCACTATTCCTTCTTTACTGCATCCCTCGCTACCTCACAATGACGAATTAACACAGAAATTGCTTCGCTATGAAATACTATGTGTTCTATGATTTCTACTTCTAAATCGAGTAACGTTTCTATGGAAACGACAGGATTTTCTTTTGGGATACGACTATCTCCTTTCCGATGCACTATTCCCTCTTTACTGCATCCCTAGCACCGTCACGTTGACATATTAACACAGAAATTGCGGGGCTATGAAATACTATGTGTTCTATGACTTCTCCTTCTAAATCGAGTTACGTTTCTATGGAAACGACAGGATTTTCTTTTAGGATACGACTATCTCCCTTCCGATGCACTATTCCTTCTTTACTGCATCCCTCGCTCCCTCACAATGACGAATTAACACAGAAATTGCGTCGCTATGAAATACTATGTGTTCTATGATTTCTACTTGTAAATCGAGTAACGTTTCTATGGAAACGACAGGATTTTCTTTTGGGATACGACTATCTCCTTTCCGATGCACTATTCCTTCTTTACTGCATCCCTCGCTCCCTCACAATGACGAATTAACACAGAAATTGCGTCGCTATGAAATTCTATGTGTTCTGTGATTTCTACTTCTAAATCGAGTAACGTTTCTATGGAAACGACAGGATTTTCTTTTGGGATACGACTATCTCCCTTCCGATGCACTATTCCTTCTTTACTGCATCCCTCGCTCCCTCACAATGACGAATAAGCACAGAAATTGCGTCGCTATGAAATACCATGTGTTCAATGATTTCTACTTCTAAATCGAGTAACGTTTCTATGGAAACGACAGGATTTTCTTTTGGGATACGACTATCTCCCTTCCGATGCACTATTCCTTCTTTACTGCATCCCTCGCTCCCTCACAATGACGAATTAACACAGAAATTGCGTCGCTATGAAATACTATGTGTTCTATGATTTCTACTTCTAAATCGAGTAACGTTTCTATGGAAACGACAGGATTTTCTTTTGGGATACGACTATCTCCTTTTCGATGCACTATTCCTTCTTTACTGCATCCCTAGCACCGTCACGTTGACATATTAACACAGAAATTGCGGGGCTATGAAATACTATGTGTTCTATGACTTCTCCTTCTAAATCGAGTAAAGTTTCTATGGAAACGACAGGATTTTCTTTTAGGATACGACTATCTCCCTTCCGATGCACTATTCCTTCTTTACTGCATCCCTCGCTCCCTCACAATGTCGAATTAACACAGAAATTGCGTCGCTATGAAATACTATGTGTTCTATGATTTCTACTTCTAAATCGAGTAACGTTTCTATGGAAACGACAGGATTTTATTTTGGGATACGACTATCTCCTTTCCGATGCACTATTCCTTCTTTACTGTATCCCTAGCACCGTCACGTTGACATATTAACACAGAAATTGCGGGGCTATGAAATACTATGTGTTCTATGACTTCTCCTTCTAAATCGAGTAACGTTTCTATGGAAAAGACAGCATTTTCTTTTAGGATACGACTATCTCCCTTGCGATGCACTATTCCTTCTTTACTGCATCCCTCGCTCCCTCACAATGACGAATTAACACAGAAATTGCGTCGCTACGAAATACTATGTGTTCTATGATTTCTACTTCTAAATCGAGTAACGTTTCTATGGAAACGACAGGATTTTCTTTTGGGATACGACTATCTCCTTTCTGATGCACTATTCCTTCTTTACTGCATCCCTAGCACCGTCACGTTGACATATTAACACAGAAATTGCGGGGCTATGAAATACTATGTGTTCTATGACTTCTCCTTCTAAATCGAGTAATGTTTCTATGGAAACGACAGGATTTTCTTTTAGGATAAGACTATCTCCCTTCCGATGCACTATTCCTTCTTTACTGCATCCCTCGCTCCCTCACAATGAAGAATTAACACAGAAATTGCGTCGCTATGAAATACTATGTGTTCTATGATTTCTACTTCTAAATCGAGTAACGTTTCTATGGAAACGACAGGATTTTCTTTTGGGATACGACTATCTCCCTTCCGACGCACTATTCTTTCTTTACTGCATCCCTCGCTCCCTCACAATGACGAATTAGCACAGAAATTGCGTCGCTATGAAATACCATGTGTTCAATGATTTCTACTTCTAAATCGAGTAACGTTTCTATGGAAACGACAGGATTTTCTTTTGGGATACGACTGTCTCCCTTCCGATGCACTATTCCTTCTTTACTGCATCCCTCGCTCCCTCACAATGACGAATTAACACAGAAATTGCGTCGCTATGAAATTCTATGTGTTCTATGATTTCTACTTCTAAATCGAGTAACGTTTCTATGGAAACGACAGGATTTTCTTTTGGGATACGCCTATCTCCCTTCCAATGCACTATTCCTTCTTTACTGCATCCCTCGCTCCCTCACAATGACGAATTAGCACAGAAATTGCGTCGCTATGAAATACCATGTGTTCAATGATTTCTACTTCTAAATCGAGTAACGTATCAATGGAAACGACAGGATTTTCTTTTGGGATACGACTATCTCCCTTCCGATGCACTATTCCTTCTTTACTGCATCCCTCGCTCCCTCACAATGACGAATTAGCACAGAAATTGCGTCGCTATGAAATACCATGAGTTCAATGATTTCTACTTCTAAATCGAGTAACGTTTCTATGGAAACGACAGGATTTTCTTTTGGGATACGACTATCTCCTTTCCGATGCACTATTCCTTCGTTACTGTATCCCTAGCACCGTCACGTTGACATATTAACACAGAAATTGCGGGGCTATGAAATACTATGTGTTCTATGACTTCTCCTTCTAAATCGAGTAACGTTTCTATGGAAAAGACAGCATTTTCTTTTAGGATACGACTATCTCCCTTCCGATGCACTATTCCTTCTTTACTGCATCCCTCGCTCCCTCACAATGACGAATTAACACAGAAATTGCGTCGCTACGAAATACTATGTGTTCTATGATTTCTACTTCTAAATCGAGTAACGTTTCTATGGAAACGACAGGATTTTCTTTTGGGATACGACTATCTCCTTTCCGATGCACTATTCCTTCTTTACTGCATCCCTAGCACCGTCACGTTGACATATTAACACAGAAATTGCGGGGCTATGAAATACTATGTGTTCTATGACTTCTCCTTCTAAATCGAGTAAAGTTTCTATGGAAACGACAGGACTTTCTTTTAGGATACGACTATCTCCCTTCCGATGCACTATTCCTTCTTTACTGCATCCCTCGCTCCCTCACAATGTCGAATTACCACAGAAATTGCGTCGCTATGAAATACTATGTGTTCTATGATTTCTACTTCTAAATCGAGTAACGTTTCTATGGAAACGACAGGATTTTCTTTTGGGATACGACTATCTCCTTTCCGATGCACTATTCCTTCTTTACTGTATCCCTAGCACCGTCACGTTGACATATTAACACAGAAATTGCGGGGCTATGAAATACTATGTGTTCTATGACTTCTCCTTCTAAATCGAGTAACGTTTCTATGGAAAAGACAGCATTTTCTTTTAGGATACGACTATCTCCCTTCCGATGCACTATTCCTTCTTTACTGCATCCCTCGCTCCCTCACAATGACGAATTAACACAGAAATTGCGTCGCTACGAAATACTATGTGTTCTATGATTTCTACTTCTAAATCGAGTAACGTTTCTATGGAAACGACAGGATTTTCTTTTGGGATACGACTATCTCCTTTCCGATGCACTATTCCTTCTTTACTGTATCCCTAGCACCGTCACGTTGACATATTAACACAGAAATTGCGGGGCTATGAAATACTATGTGTTCTATGACTTCTCCTTCTAAATCGAGTAACGTTTCTATGGAAAAGACAGCATTTTCTTTTAGGATACGACTATCTCCCTTGCGATGCACTATTCCTTCTTTACTGCATCCCTCGCTCCCTCACAATGACGAATTAACACAGAAATTGCGTCGCTACGAAATACTATGTGTTCTATGATTTCTACTTCTAAATCGAGTAACGTTTCTATGGAAACGACAGGATTTTCTTTTGGGATACGACTATCTCCTTTCTGATGCACTATTCCTTCTTTACTGCATCCCTAGCACCGTCACGTTGACATATTAACACAGAAATTGCGGGGCTATGAAATACTATGTGTTCTATGACTTCTCCTTCTAAATCGAGTAAAGTTTCTATGGAAACGACAGGATTTTCTTTTAGGATAAGACTATCTCCCTTCCGATGCACTATTCCTTCTTTACTGCATCCCTCGCTCCCTCACAATGAAGAATTAACACAGAAATTGCGTCGCTATGAAATACTATGTGTTCTATGATTTCAACTTCTAAATCGAGTAACGTTTCTATGGAAACGACAGGATTTTCTTTTGGGATACGACTATCTCCCTTCCGACGCACTATTCTTTCTTTACTGCATCCCTCGCTCCCTCACAATGACGAATTAGCACAGAAATTGCGTCGCTATGAAATACCATGTGTTCAATGATTTCTACTTCTAAATCGAGTAACGTTTCTATGGAAACGACAGGATTTTCTTTTGGGATACGACTATCTCCTTTCCGATGCACTATTCCTTCTTTACTGCATCCCTCGCTCCCTCACAATGACGAATTAACACAGAAATTGCGTCGCTATGAAATTCTATGTGTTCTATGATTTCTACTTCTAAATCGAGTAACGTTTCTATGGAAACGACAGGATTTTCTTTTGGGATACGCCTATCTCCCTTCCAATGCACTATTCCTTCTTTACTGCATCCCTCGCTCCCTCACAATGACGAATTAGCACAGAAATTGCGTCGCTATGAAATACCATGTGTTCAATGATTTCTACTTCTAAATCGAGTAACGTATCAATGGAAACGACAGGATTTTCTTTTGGGATACGACTATCTCCCTTCCGATGCACTATTCCTTCTTTACTGCATCCCTCGCTCCCTCACAATGACGAATTAGCACAGAAATTGCGTCGCTATGAAATACCATGAGTTCAATGATTTCTACTTCTAAATCGAGTAACGTTTCTATGGAAACGACAGGATTTTCTTTTGGGATACGACTATCTCCTTTCCGATGCACTATTCCTTCTTTACTGTATCCCTAGCACCGTCACGTTGACATATTAACACAGAAATTGCGGGGCTATGAAATACTATGTGTTCTATGACTTCTCCTTCTAAATCGAGTAACGTTTCTATGGAAAAGACAGCATTTTCTTTTAGGATACGACTATCTCCCTTCCGATGCACTATTCCTTCTTTACTGCATCCCTCGCTCCCTCACAATGACGAATTAACACAGAAATTGCGTCGCTACGAAATACTATGTGTTCTATGATTTCTACTTCTAAATCGAGTAACGTTTCTATGGAAACGACAGGATTTTCTTTTGGGATACGACTATCTCCTTTCCGATGCACTATTCCTTCTTTACTGCATCCCTAGCACCGTCACGTTGACATATTAACACAGAAATTGCGGGGCTATGAAATACTATGTGTTCTATGACTTCTCCTTCTAAATCGAGTAAAGTTTCTATGGAAACGACAGGACTTTCTTTTAGGATACGACTATCTCCCTTCCGATGCACTATTCCTTCTTTACTGCATCCCTCGCTCCCTCACAATGTCGAATTACCACAGAAATTGCGTCGCTATGAAATACTATGTGTTCTATGATTTCTACTTCTAAATCGAGTAACGTTTCTATGGAAACGACAGGATTTTCTTTTGGGATACGACTATCTCCTTTCCGATGCACTATTCCTTCTTTACTGTATCCCTAGCACCGTCACGTTGACATATTAACACAGAAATTGCGGGGCTATGAAATACTATGTGTTCTATGACTTCTCCTTCTAAATCGAGTAACGTTTCTATGGAAAAGACAGCATTTTCTTTTAGGATACGACTATCTCCCTTCCGATGCACTATTCCTTCTTTACTGCATCCCTCGCTCCCTCACAATGACGAATTAACACAGAAATTGCGTCGCTACGAAATACTATGTGTTCTATGATTTCTACTTCTAAATCGAGTAACGTTTCTATGGAAACGACAGGATTTTCTTTTGGGATACGACTATCTCCTTTCCGATGCACTATTCCTTCTTTACTGTATCCCTAGCACCGTCACGTTGACATATTAACACAGAAATTGCGGGGCTATGAAATACTATGTGTTCTATGACTTCTCCTTCTAAATCGAGTAACGTTTCTATGGAAAAGACAGCATTTTCTTTTAGGATACGACTATCTCCCTTGCGATGCACTATTCCTTCTTTACTGCATCCCTCGCTCCCTCACAATGACGAATTAACACAGAAATTGCGTCGCTACGAAATACTATGTGTTCTATGATTTCTACTTCTAAATCGAGTAACGTTTCTATGGAAACGACAGGATTTTCTTTTGGGATACGACTATCTCCTTTCTGATGCACTATTCCTTCTTTACTGCATCCCTAGCACCGTCACGTTGACATATTAACACAGAAATTGCGGGGCTATGAAATACTATGTGTTCTATGACTTCTCCTTCTAAATCGAGTAAAGTTTCTATGGAAACGACAGGATTTTCTTTTAGGATAAGACTATCTCCCTTCCGATGCACTATTCCTTCTTTACTGCATCCCTCGCTCCCTCACAATGAAGAATTAACACAGAAATTGCGTCGCTATGAAATACTATGTGTTCTATGATTTCTACTTCTAAATCGAGTAACGTTTCTATGGAAACGACAGGATTTTCTTTTGGGATACGACTATCTCCCTTCCGACGCACTATTCTTTCTTTACTGCATCCCTCGCTCCCTCACAATGACGAATTAGCACAGAAATTGCGTCGCTATGAAATACCATGTGTTCAATGATTTCTACTTCTAAATCGAGTAACGTTTCTATGGAAACGACAGGATTTTCTTTTGGGATACGACTGTCTCCCTTCCGATGCACTATTCCTTCTTTACTGCATCCCTCGCTCCCTCACAATGACGAATTAACACAGAAATTGCGTCGCTATGAAATTCTATGTGTTCTATGATTTCTACTTCTAAATCGAGTAACGTTTCTATGGAAACGACAGGATTTTCTTTTGGGATACGCCTATCTCCCTTCCAATGCACTATTCCTTCTTTACTGCATCCCTCGCTCCCTCACAATGACGAATTAGCACAGAAATTGCGTCGCTATGAAATACCATGTGTTCAATGATTTCTACTTCTAAATCGAGTAACGTATCAATGGAAACGACAGGATTTTCTTTTGGGATACGACTATCTCCCTTCCGATGCACTATTCCTTCTTTACTGCATCCCTCGCTCCCTCACAATGACGAATTAGCACAGAAATTGCGTCGCTATGAAATACCATGAGTTCAATGATTTCTACTTCTAAATCGAGTAACGTTTCTATGGAAACGACAGGATTTTCTTTTGGGATACGACTATCTCCCTTCCGATGCACTATTCCTTCTTTACTGCATCCCTCGCTCCCTCACAATGACGAATTAACACAGAAATTGCGTCGCTATGAAATACTATGTGTTCTATGATTTCTACTTCTAAATCGAGTAACGTTTCTATGGAAACGACAGGATTTTCTTTTGGGATACGACTATCTCCTTTCCGATGCACTATTCCTTCTTTACTGCATCCCTAGCACCGTCACGTTGACATATTAACACAGAAATTGCGGGGCTATGAAATACTATGTGTTCTATGACTTCTCCTTCTAAATCGAGTAAAGTTTCTATGGAAACGACAGGACTTTCTTTTAGGATACGACTATCTCCCTTCCGATGCACTATTCCTTCTTTACTGCATCCCTCGCTCCCTCACAATGTCGAATTACCACAGAAATTGCGTCGCTATGAAATACTATGTGTTCTATGATTTCTACTTCTAAATCGAGTAACGTTTCTATGGAAACGACAGGATTTTCTTTTGGGATACGACTATCTCCTTTCCGATGCACTATTCCTTCTTTACTGTATCCCTAGCACCGTCACGTTGACATATTAACACAGAAATTGCGGGGCTATGAAATACTATGTGTTCTATGACTTCTCCTTCTAAATCGAGTAACGTTTCTATGGAAAAGACAGCATTTTCTTTTAGGATACGACTATCTCCCTTCCGATGCACTATTCCTTCTTTACTGCATCCCTCGCTCCCTCACAATGACGAATTAACACAGAAATTGCGTCGCTACGAAATACTATGTGTTCTATGATTTCTACTTCTAAATCGAGTAACGTTTCTATGGAAACGACAGGATTTTCTTTTGGGATACGACTATCTCCTTTCCGATGCACTATTCCTTCTTTACTGCATCCCTAGCACCGTCACGTTGACATATTAACACAGAAATTGCGGGGCTATGAAATACTATGTGTTCTATGACTTCTCCTTCTAAATCGAGTAAAGTTTCTATGGAAACGACAGGATTTTCTTTTAGGATACGACTATCTCCCTTCCGATGCACTATTCCTTCTTTACTGCATCCCTCGCTATCTCACAATGACGAATTAACACAGAAATTGCGTCGCTATGAAATACTATGTGTTCTATGATTTCTACTTCTAAATCGAGTAACGTTTCTATGGAAACGACAGGATTTTCTTTTGGGATACGACTGTCTCCCTCCTGATGCACTATTCCTTCTTTACTGCATCCCTCGCTCCCTCACAATGACGAATTAGCACAGAAATTGCGTCGCTATGAAATACCATGTGTTCAATGATTTCTACTTCTAAATCGAGTAACGTTTCTATGGAAACGACAGGATTTTCTTTTGGGATACGACTATCTCCCTTCCGATGCACTATTCCTTCTTTACTGCATCCCTCGCTCCCTCACAATGACGAATTAACACAGAAATTGCGTCGCTATGAAATACTATGTGTTCTATGATTTCTACTTCTAAATCGAGTAGCGTTTCTATGGAAACGACAGGATTTTCTTTTGGGATACGACTATCTCCTTTCCGATGCACTATTCCTTCTTTACTGCATCCCTCGCTCTCTCACATAGACGAATTAACACAGAAATTGCGTCGCTTTGAAATACTACGTGTTCTATTACTTCTCCATCTAAATCGAGTAACGTTTCTATGCGAACGAAAGGATATTCTTTTGGGATACGACTATCTCCTTTCCGATGCACTATTCCTTCTTTACTGCATTCCTAGCACCGTCACGTTGACATATTAACACAGAAATATCGTCGCTATGAAATACTATGTGTTGTATGACTTCTCTTTCTAAATCGAGTTACGTTTCTATGGAACGACAGGAATTTCTTTTGGGATACGACTATCTCCTTTCCGATGCACTATTCCTTCTTTACTGCATCTCTAGCACCGTCACGTTCACATATTAACACAGAAATTGCGTCGCTATGAAATACTATGTGTTCTATGACTTCTCCTTCTGAATCGAGTTACGTTTCTATGGAAACGACAGGATTTTATTTTGGTATACGACTATCTCCTTTCCAATGCACTATTCCTTCTTTACTGCATCCCTAGCTCCGTTACGTTGACATATTAACACAGAAATTGCGTCGCTATGAAATTCTATGTGTTCTATGACTTCTCCTTCTAAATCGAGTTACGTTTCTATGCAAACGAAAGGATTTTCTTTTGGGATACGACTATCTCCTTTACGATGCACTATTCACTCTTTACTGCATCCCTCGGACCCTCACATTGACGAATTAAAAGAGAAATTGCGTCGCTATGAAATACTATGGGTTCTATGACTTGTTCTTCTAAATCGAGTAACGTTTCAATGGAAACGACAGAATTTTCTTTTGGGATGAAGTATTCCTTCTTTACTGCATCCCTCGCTCCCTCACATTGACGAATTAACACAGAAATAGCGTCGCTATGAAATACTATGTGTTCTATGATTTCTACTTCTAAATCGAGTAGCGTTTCTATGGAAACGACAGGATTTTCTTTTGGGTTACGACTATCTCCTTTCCGATGCACTATTCCTTCTTTACTGCATCCCTCGCTCCCTCACAATGACGAATTAACACAGAAATTGCGTCGCTATGAAATACTATGTGTTCTATGATTTCTACTTCTAAATCGAGTAACGTTTCTATGGAAACGGCAGGATTTTCTTTTGGGGTACGACTATCTCCTTTCCGATGCACTATTCCTTCTTTACTGCATCCCTCGCTCCCTCACAATGACGAATTAACACAGAAATTGCGTCGCTATGAAATACTATGTATTCTATGATTTCTAATTCTAAATCGAGTAACGTTTCTATGGAAACGACTGGATTTTCTTTTGGGGTACGACTATCTCCTTTCCGATGCACTATTCCTTCTTTACTGCATCCCTCGCTCTCTCACAATGACGAATTAACACAGAAATTGCGTCGCTATGGAATACTATGTGATCTATGATTTCTACTTCTAAATCGAGTAACGTTTCTATGGAAACGACAGGATTTTCTTTTGGGATACGACTATCTCCTTTCCGATGCACTATTCCGTCTTTACTGCATCCCTAGCACCGTCACGTTGACATATTAACACACAAATTGCGTCGCTATGAAATACTATGTGTTCTATGACTTCTCCTTCTAAATCGAGTTACGTTTCTATGGAAACGACAGGATTTTATTTTGGTATACGACTATCTCCTTTCCGATGCACTATTCCTTCTTTACTGCATCCCTCGCTCCCTCACAATGACGAATTAACACAGAAATTGCGTCGCTATGAAATACTATGTGTTCTATGATTTCTACTTCTAAATCGAGTAACGTTTCTATGGAAACGACAGGATTTTCTTTTCGGATACGACTATCTCCTTTCCGATGCACTATTCCTTCTTTACTGCATCCCTCGCTCCCTCACAATGACGAATTAACACAGAAATTGCGTCGCTATGAAATACTATGTGTTCTATGATTTCTGCTTCTAAATCGAGTAACGTTTCTATGGAAACGACAGGATTTTCTTTTGGTATACGACTATCTCCCTTCCGATGCACTATTCCTTCTTTACTGCATCCCTCGCTCCCTCACAATGACGAATTAGCACAGAAATTGCGTCGCTATGAAATACCATGTGTTCAATGATTTCTACTTCTAAATCGAGTAACGTTTCTATGGATACGACAGGATTTTCTTTTAGGATACGACTATCTCCCTTCCGATGCACTATTCCTTCTTTACTGCATCCCTCGCTCCCTCACAATGACGAATTAACACAGAAATTGCGTCGCTATGAAATACTATGTGTTCTATGATTTCTACTTCTAAATCGAGTAACGTTTCTATGGAAACGACAGGATTTTCTTTTGGGATACGACTATCTCCTTTCCGATGCACTATTCCTTCTTTACTGCATTACTCGCTCCCTCACAATGACGAATTAACACAGAAATTGCGTCGCTATGAAATACTATGTGTTCTATGATTTCTACTTCTAAATCGAGTAACGTTTCTATGGAAATGACAGGATTTTATTTTGCTATACGACTATCTCCTTTCCGATGCACTATTCCTTCTTTACTGCATCCCTAGCACTGTCACGTTGACATATTAACACAGAAACTGCGTCGCTATGAAATCCTATGTGTCCATGACATCTCCTTCTAAATCGAGTAACGTTTCTATGGAAACGACAGGATTTTCTTTTGGGATACGACTATCTCCTTTCCGATGCACTATTCCTTCTTTACTGCATCCCTCGCTCCCTCAAATGACGAATTAACATAGAAAATGCGTCGCTATGAATTACTATGTGTCCTATGATTTCTACTTCTAAATCGAGTAACGTTTCAATGGAAACGACAGGATTTTCTTTTGGGATACGACTATCTCCTTTCCGATGCACTATTCCTTCTTTACTGCATCCCTCGCCCCTCACAATGACGAATTAACACAGAAATTGCGTCGCTATGAAATACTATGTGTTCTATGATTTCTACTTCTAAATCGAGTAACGTTTCTATGGAAACGACAGGATTTTCTTTTGGGATACGGCTATGTCCTTTCCGATGCACTATTCCTTCTTTACTGCATCCCTAGCACCGTCACGTTGACATATTAATACAGAAATTGCGGGGCTATGAAATACTATGTGTTCTATGACTTCTCCTTCTAAATCGATTAACGTTTCTATGGAAACGACAGGATTTTCTTTTGGGATACGACTATCTCCTTTCCGATGCACTATTCCTTCTTTACTGCATCCCTCGCTCCCTCAAAATGACGAATTAATACAGAAATTGCGTCGCTATGAAATACTATGTGTTCTATGATTTCAATTCTAAATCGAGTAACGTTTCTATGGAAACGACAGGATTTTCTTTTGGGATACGACTATCTCCTGTCCGATGCACTATTCCCTCTTTACTGCATCCCTAGCACCGTCACGTTGACATATTAACACAGAAATTGCGGGGCTATGAATTACTATGTGTTCTATGACTTCTCCTTCTAAATCGAGTAAAGTTTCTATGGAAACGACAGCATTTTCTTTTAGGATACGACTATCTCCCTTCCGATGCACTATTCCTTCTTTACTGCATCCCTCGCTCCCTCACAATGACGAATTAACACAGAAATTGCGTCGCTATGAAATACTATGTGTTCTATGATTTCTACTTCTAAATCGAGTAACGTTTCTATGGAAACGACAGGATTTTCTTTTGGGATACGACTATCTCCTTTCCGATGCACTATTCCTTCTTTACTGCATCCCTAGCACCGTCACGTTGACATATTAACACAGAAATTGCGTCGCTATGAAATTCTATGTGTTCTATGACTTCTCCTTCTAAATCGAGTTACGTTTCTATGCAAACGAAAGGATTTTCTTTTGGGATACGACTATCTCCTTTACGATGCACTATTCACTCTTTACTGCATCCCTCGCACCCTCACATTGACGAATTAAAAGAGAAATTGCGTCGCTATGAAATACTATGGGTTCTATGACTTGTTCTTCTAAATCGAGTAATGTTTCAATGGAAACGACAGAATTTTCTTTTGGGATGAAGTATTCCTTCTTTACTGCATCCCTCGCTCCCTCACATTGACGAATTAACACAGAAATTGCGTCGCTATGAAATACTATGTGTTCTATGATTTCTACGTCTAAATCGAGTAACGTTTCTATGGAAACGACAGGATTTTCTTTAGGGATACGACTATTTCCTTTCCGATGCACTATTCCTTCTTTACTGCATCCCTAGCACCGTCACGTTGACATATTAACACAGAAATTGCGTCGCTATGAAATACTATGTGTTCTATGATTTCTACTTCTAAATCGAGTAACGTTTCTATGGAAACGACAGGATTTTCTTTTGGGATACGACTATCTCCCTTCCGATGCACTATTCCTTCTTTACTGCATCCCTCGCTCCCTCACAATGACGAATTAGCACAGAAATTGCGTCGCTATGAAATACCATGTGTTCAATGATTTCTACTTCTAAATCGAGTAACGTTTCTATGGAAACGACAGGATTTTCTTTTAGGATACGACTATCTCCCTTCCGATGCACTATTCCTTCTTTACTGCATACCTCGCTCCCTCACAATGACGAATTAACACAGAAATTGCGTCGCTATGAAATACTATGTGTTCTATGATTTCTACTTCTAAATCGAGTAACGTTTCTATGGAAACGACAGGATTTTCTTTTGGGATACGACTATCTCCTTTCCGATGCACTATTCCTTCTTTACTGCATCCCTCGCTCCCTCACAATGACGAATTAACACAGAAATTGCGTCGCTATGAAATACTATGTGTTCTATGATTTCTACTTCTAAATCGAGTAACGTTTCTATGGAAACGACAGGATTTTCTTTTGGGGTACGACTATCTCCTTTCCGATGCACTATTCCTTCTTTACTGCATCCCTCGCTCTCTCACAATGACGAATTAACACAGAAATTGCGTCGCTATGGAATACTATGTGATCTATGATTTCTACTTCTAAATCGAGTAACGTTTCTATGGAAACGACAGGATTTTCTTTTGGGATACGACTATCTCCTTTCCGATGCACTATTCCGTCTTTACTGCATCCCTAGCACCGTCACGTTGACATATTAACACAGAAATTCCGTCGCTATGAAATACTATGTGTTCTATGACTTCTCCTTCTAAATCGAGTTACGTTTCTATGGAAACGACAGGATTTTATTTTGGTATACGACTATCTCCTTTCCGATGCACTATTCCATCTTTACTGCATCCCTAGCACCGTCACGTTGACATATTAACACAGAAATTGCGTCGCTATGAAATACTATGTGTTCAATGACTTCTGCTTCTAAATCGAGTTACGTTTCTATGGAAACGACAGGACTTTATTTTGCTATACGACTATCTCCTTTCCGATGCACTATTCCTTCTTTACTGCATCCCTAGCACCGTCACGTTGACATATTAACACAGAAATTGCGTCGCTATGAAATCCTATGTGTCCATGACGTCTCCCTCTAAATCGAGTAACGTTTCTATGGAAACGACAGGATTTTCTTTTAGGATACGACTATCTCCCTTCCGATGCACTATTCCTTCTTTACTGCATCCCTCGCTCCCTCACAATGACGAATTAACACAGAAATTGCGTCGCTATGAAATACTATGTGTTCTATGATTTCCACTTCTAAATCGAGTAACGTTTCTAAGGAAACGACAGGATTTTATTTTGCTATACGACTATCTCCTTTCCGATGCACTATTCCTTCTTTACTGCATCCCTAGCACCGTCACGTTGACATATTAACACAGAAATTGCGTCGCTATGAAATCCTATGTGTCCATGACATCTCCTTCTAAATCGAGTAACGTTTCTATGGAAACGACAGGATTTTCTTTTGGGATACGACTATCTCCTTTCCGATGCACTATTCCTTCTTTACTGCATCCCTCGCTCCCTCAAATGACGAATTAACATAGAAAATGCGTCGCTATGAAATACTATGTGTCCATGACATCTCCTTCTAAATCGAGTAACGTTTCTATGGAAACGACAGGATTTTCTTTTGGGATACGACTATCTCCTTTCCGATGCACTATTCCTTCTTTACTGCATCCCTCGCCCCTCACAATGACGAATTAACACAGAAATTGCGTCGCTATGAAATACTATATTTTCTATGATTTCTACTTCTAAATCGAGTAACGGTTCTATGGAAACGACAGGATTTTCTTTTGGGATACGACTATGTCCTTTCCGATGCACTATTCCTTCTTTACTGCATCCCTAGCACCGTCACGTTGACATATTAATACAGAAATTGCGGGGCTATGAAATACTATGTGTTCTATGACTTCTCCTTCTAAATCGATTAACGTTTCTATGGAAACGACAGGATTTTCTTTTGGGATACGACTATCTCCTTTCCGATGCACTATTCCTTCTTTACTGCATCCCTCGCTCCCTCACAATGACGAATTAACACAGAAATTGCTTCGCTATGAAATACTATGTGTTCTATGATTTCTACTTCTAAATCGAGTAACGTTTCTATGGAAACGACAGGATTTTCTTTTGGGATACGACTATCTCCTTTCCGATGCACTATTCCCTCTTTACTGCATCCCTAGCACCGTCACGTTGACATATTAACACAGAAATTGCGGGGCTATGAAATACTATGTGTTCTATGACTTCTCCTTCTAAATCGAGTTACGTTTCTATGGAAACGACAGGATTTTCTTTTAGGATACGACTATCTCCCTTCCGATGCACTATTCCTTCTTTACTGCATCCCTCGCTCCCTCACAATGACGAATTAACACAGAAATTGCGTCGCTATGAAATACTATGTGTTCTATGATTTCTACTTGTAAATCGAGTAACGTTTCTATGGAAACGACAGGATTTTCTTTTGGGATACGACTATCTCCTTTCCGATGCACTATTCCTTCTTTACTGCATCCCTCGCTCCCTCACAATGACGAATTAACACAGAAATTGCGTCGCTATGAAATTCTATGTGTTCTGTGATTTCTACTTCTAAATCGAGTAACGTTTCTATGGAAACGACAGGATTTTCTTTTGGGATACGACAATCTCCCTTCCGATGCACTATTCCTTCTTTACTGCATCCCTCGCTCCCTCACAATGACGAATAAGCACAGATATTGCGTCGCTATGAAATACCATGTGTTCAATGATTTCTACTTCTAAATCGAGTAACGTTTCTATGGAAACGACAGGATTTTCTTTTGGGATACGACTATCTCCCTTCCGATGCACTATTCCTTCTTTACTGCATCCCTCGCTCCCTCACAATGACGAATTAACACAGAAATTGCGTCGCTATGAAATACTATGTGTTCTATGATTTCTACTTCTAAATCGAGTAACGTTTCTATGGAAACGACAGGATTTTCTTTTGGGATACGACTATCTCCTTTTCGATGCACTATTCCTTCTTTACTGCATCCCTAGCACCGTCACGTTGACATATTAACACAGAAATTGCGGGGCTATGAAATACTATGTGTTCTATGACTTCTCCTTCTAAATCGAGTAAAGTTTCTATGGAAACGACAGGATTTTCTTTTAGGATACGACTATCTCCCTTCCGATGCACTATTCCTTCTTTACTGCATCCCTCGCTCCCTCACAATGTCGAATTAACACAGAAATTGCGTCGCTATGAAATACTATGTGTTCTATGATTTCTACTTCTAAATCGAGTAACGTTTCTATGGAAACGACAGGATTTTATTTTGGGATACGACTATCTCCTTTCCGATGCACTATTCCTTCTTTACTGTATCCCTAGCACCGTCACGTTGACATATTAACACAGAAATTGCGGGGCTATGAAATACTATGTGTTCTATGACTTCTCCTTCTAAATCGAGTAACGTTTCTATGGAAAAGACAGCATTTTCTTTTAGGATACGACTATCTCCCTTGCGATGCACTATTCCTTCTTTACTGCATCCCTCGCTCCCTCACAATGACGAATTAACACAGAAATTGCGTCGCTACGAAATACTATGTGTTCTATGATTTCTACTTCTAAATCGAGTAACGTTTCTATGGAAACGACAGGATTTTCTTTTGGGATACGACTATCTCCTTTCTGATGCACTATTCCTTCTTTACTGCATCCCTAGCACCGTCACGTTGACATATTAACACAGAAATTGCGGGGCTATGAAATACTATGTGTTCTATGACTTCTCCTTCTAAATCGAGTAAAGTTTCTATGGAAACGACAGGATTTTCTTTTAGGATAAGACTATCTCCCTTCCGATGCACTATTCCTTCTTTACTGCATCCCTCGCTCCCTCACAATGAAGAATTAACACAGAAATTGCGTCGCTATGAAATACTATGTGTTCTATGATTTCTACTTCTAAATCGAGTAACGTTTCTATGGAAACGACAGGATTTTCTTTTGGGATACGACTATCTCCCTTCCGACGCACTATTCTTTCTTTACTGCATCCCTCGCTCCCTCACAATGTCGAATTAACACAGAAATTGCGTCGCTATGAAATACTATGTGTTCTATGATTTCTACTTCTAAATCGAGTAACGTTTCTATGGAAACGACAGGATTTTATTTTGGGATACGACTATCTCCTTTCCGATGCACTATTCCTTCTTTACTGTATCCCTAGCACCGTCACGTTGACATATTAACACAGAAATTGCGGGGCTATGAAATACTATGTGTTCTATGACTTCTCCTTCTAAATCGAGAAACGTTTCTATGGAAAAGACAGCATTTTCTTTTAGGATACGACTATCTCCCTTGCGATGCACTATTCCTTCTTTATTGCATCCCTCGCTCCCTCACAATGACGAATTAACACAGAAATTGCGTCGCTACGAAATACTATGTGTTCTATGATTTCTACTTCTAAATCGAGTAACGTTTCTATGGAAACGACAGGATTTTCTTTTGGGATACGACTATCTCCTTTCTGATGCACTATTCCTTCTTTACTGCATCCCTAGCACCGTCACGTTGACATATTAACACAGAAATTGCGGGGCTATGAAATACTATGTGTTCTATGACTTCTCCTTCTAAATCGAGTAAAGTTTCTATGGAAACGACAGGATTTTCTTTTAGGATAAGACTATCTCCCTTCCGATGCACTATTCCTTCTTTACTGCATCCCTCGCTCCCTCACAATGAAGAATTAACACAGAAATTGCGTCGCTATGAAATACTATGTGTTCTATGATTTCTACTTCTAAATCGAGTAACGTTTCTATGGAAACGACAGGATTTTCTTTTGGGATACGACTATCTCCCTTCCGACGCACTATTCTTTCTTTACTGCATCCCTCGCTCCCTCACAATGACGAATTAGCACAGAAATTGCGTCGCTATGAAATACCATGTGTTCAATGATTTCTACTTCTAAATCGAGTAACGTTTCTATGGAAACGACAGGATTTTCTTTTGGGATACGACTGTCTCCCTTCCGATGCACTATTCCTTCTTTACTGCATCCCTCGCTCCCTCACAATGACGAATTAACACAGAAATTGCGTCGCTATGAAATACTATGTGTTCTATGATTTCTACTTCTAAATCGAGTAACGTTTCTATGGAAACGACAGGATTTTCTTTTGGGATACGCCTATCTCCCTTCCAATGCACTATTCCTTCTTTACTGCATCCCTCGCTCCCTCACAATGACGAATTAGCACAGAAATTGCGTCGCTATGAAATACCATGTGTTCAATGATTTCTACTTCTAAATCGAGTAACGTATCAATGGAAACGACAGGATTTTCTTTTGGGATACGACTATCTCCCTTCCGATGCACTATTCCTTCTTTACTGCATCCCTCGCTCCCTCACAATGACGAATTAGCACAGAAATTGCGTCGCTATGAAATACCATGAGTTCAATGATTTCTACTTCTAAATCGAGTAACGTTTCTATGGAAACGACAGGATTTTCTTTTGGGATACGACTATCTCCCTTCCGATGCACTATTCCTTCTTTACTGCATCCCTCGCTCCCTCACAATGACGAATTAACACAGAAATTGCGTCGCTATGAAATACTATGTGTTCTATGATTTCTACTTCTAAATCGAGTAACGTTTCTATGGAAACGACAGGATTTTCTTTTGGGATACGACTATCTCCTTTCCGATGCACTATTCCTTCTTTACTGCATCCCTAGCACCGTCACGTTGACATATTAACACAGAAATTGCGGGGCTATGAAATACTATGTGTTCTATGACTTCTCCTTCTAAATCGAGTAACGTTTCTATGGAAAAGACAGCATTTTCTTTTAGGATACGACTATCTCCCTTCCGATGCACTATTCCTTCTTTACTGCATCCCTCGCTCCCTCACAATGACGAATTAACACAGAAATTGCGTCGCTACGAAATACTATGTGTTCTATGATTTCTACTTCTAAATCGAGTAACGTTTCTATGGAAACGACAGGATTTTCTTTTGGGATACGACTATCTCCTTTCCGATGCACTATTCCTTCTTTACTGCATCCCTAGCACCGTCACGTTGACATATTAACACAGAAATTGCGGGGCTATGAAATACTATGTGTTCTATGACTTCTCCTTCTAAATCGAGTAAAGTTTCTATGGAAACGACAGGATTTTCTTTTAGGATACGACTATCTCCCTTCCGATGCACTATTCCTTCTTTACTGCATCCCTCGCTATCTCACAATGACGAATTAACACCGAAATTGCGTCGCTATGAAATACTATGTGTTCTATGATTTCTACTTCTAAATCGAGTAACGTTTCTATGGAAACGACAGGATTTTCTTTTGGGATACGACTGTCTCCCTCCTGATGCACTATTCCTTCTTTACTGCATCCCTCGCTCCCTCACAATGACGAATTAGCACAGAAATTGCGTCGCTATGAAATACCATGTGTTCAATGATTTCTACTTCTAAATCGAGTAACGTTTCTATGGAAACGACAGGATTTTCTTTTGGGATACGACTATCTCCCTTCCGATGCACTATTCCTTCTTTACTGCATCCCTCGCTCCCTCACAATGACGAATTAACACAGAAATTGCGTCGCTATGAAATACTATGTGTTCTATGATTTCTACT
Source organism: Schistocerca cancellata (assembly GCF_023864275.1). Taxonomy (NCBI): domain Eukaryota; kingdom Metazoa; phylum Arthropoda; class Insecta; order Orthoptera; family Acrididae; genus Schistocerca; species Schistocerca cancellata. The sequence continues at coordinate 733,301,048 of NC_064631.1, forward strand.
TCTAAATCGAGTAGCGTTTCTATGGAAACGACAGGATTTTCTTTTGGGATACGACTATCTCCTTTCCGATGCACTATTCCTTCTTTACTGCATCCCTCGCTCCCTCACATAGACGAATTAACACAGAAATTGCGTCGCTTTGAAATACTACGTGTTCTATTACTTCTCCATCTAAATCGAGTAACGTTTCTATGCGAACGAAAGGATTTTCTTTTGGGATACGACTATCTCCTTTACGATACACTATTCACTCTTTACTGCATCCCTCGCACTCTCACATTGACGAATTAAAAGAGAAATTGCGTCGCCATGAAATACTATGTGTTCTATGATTTCTACTTCTAAATCGAGTAACGTTTCTATGGAAACGACAGGATTTTCTTTTGGGATACGACTATCTCCTTTCCGATGCACTATTCCTTCTTTACTGCATTCCTAGCACCGTCACGTTGACATATTAACACAGAAATATCGTCGCTATGAAATACTATGTGTTCTATGACTTCTCTTTCTAAATCGAGTTACGTTTCTATGGAACGACAGGAATTTCTTTTGGGATACGACTATCTCCTTTCCGATGCACTATTCCTTCTTTACTGCATCTCTAGCACCGTCACGTTCACATATTAACACAGAAATTGCGTCGCTATGAAATACTATGTGTTCTATGACTTCTCCTTCTGAATCGAGTTACGTTTCTATGGAAACGACAGGATTTCATTTTGGTATACGACTATCTCCTTTCCAATGCACTATTCCTTCTTTACTGCATCCCTAGCTCCGTTACGTTGACATATTAACACAGAAATTGCGTCGCTATGAAATTCTATGTGTTCTATGACTTCTCCTTCTAAATCGAGTTACGTTTCTATGCAAACGAAAGGATTTTCTTTTGGGATACGACTATCTCCTTTACGATGCACTATTCACTCTTTACTGCATCCCTAAGACCCTCACATTGACGAATTAAAAGAGAAATTGCGTCGCTATGAAATACTATGGGTTCTATGACTTGTTCTTCTAAATCGAGTAACGTTTCAATGGAAACGACAGAATTTTCTTTTGGGATGAAGTATTCCTTCTTTACTGCATCCCTCGCTCCCTCACATTGACGAATTAACACAGAAATTGCGTCGCTATGAAATACTATGTGTTCTATGATTTCTACTTCTAAATCGAGTAGCGTTTCTATGGAAACGACAGGATTTTCTTTTGGGATACGACTATCTCCTTTCCGATGCACTATTCCTTCTTTACTGCATCCCTCGCTCCCTCACAATGACGAATTAACACAGAAATTGCGTCGCTATGAAATACTATGTGTTCTATGATTTCTACTTCTAAATCGAGTAACGTTTCTATGGAAACGGCAGGATTTTCTTTTGGGGTACGACTATCTCCTTTCCGATGCACTATTCCTTCTTTACTGCATCCCTCGCTCCCTCACAATGACGAATTAACACAGAAATTGCGTCGCTATGAAATACTATGTATTCTATGATTTCTAATTCTAAATCGAGTAACGTTTCTATGGAAACGACTGGATTTCTTTTGGGGTACGACTATCTCCTTTCCGATGCACTATTCCTTCTTTACTGCATCCCTCGCTCTCTCACAATGACGAATTAACACAGAAATTGCGTCGCTATGGAATACTATGTGATCTATGATTTCTACTTCTAAATCGAGTAACGTTTCTATGGAAACGACAGGATTTTCTTTTGGGATACGACTATCTCCTTTCCGATGCACTATTCCGTCTTTACTGCATCCCTAGCACCGTCACGTTGACATATTAACACACAAATTGCGTCGCTATGAAATACTATGTGTTCTATGACTTCTCCTTCTAAATCGAGTTACGTTTCTATGGAAACGACAGGATTTTATTTTGGTATACGACTATCTCCTTTCCGATGCACTATTCCTTCTTTACTGCATCCCTCGCTCCCTCACAATGACGAATTAACACAGAAATTGCGTCGCTATGAAATACTATGTGTTCTATGATTTCTACTTCTAAATCGAGTAACGTTTCTATGGAAACGACAGGATTTTCTTTTCGGATACGACTATCTCCTTTCCGATGCACTATTCCTTCTTTACTGCATCCCTCGCTCCCTCACAATGACGAATTAACACAGAAATTGCGTCGCTATGAAATACTATGTGTTCTATGATTTCTGCTTCTAAATCGAGTAACGTTTCTATGGAAACGACAGGATTTTCTTTTGGTATACGACTATCTCCCTTCCGATGCACTATTCCTTCTTTACTGCATCCCTCGCTCCCTCACAATGACGAATTAGCACAGAAATTGCGTCGCTATGAAATACCATGTGTTCAATGATTTCTACTTCTAAATCGAGTAACGTTTCTATGGAAACGACAGGATTTTCTTTTAGGATACGACTATCTCCCTTCCGATGCACTATTCCTTCTTTACTGCATCCCTCGCTCCCTCACAATGACGAATTAACACAGAAATTGCGTCGCTATGAAATACTATGTGTTCTATGATTTCTACTTCTAAATCGAGTAACGTTTCTATGGAAACGACAGGATTTTCTTTTGGGATACGACTATCTCCTTTCCGATGCACTATTCCTTCTTTACTGCATTACTCGCTCCCTCACAATGACGAATTAACACAGAAATTGCGTCGCTATGAAATACTATGTGTTCTATGATTTCTACTTCTAAATCGAGTAACGTTTCTATGGAAATGACAGGATTTTATTTTGCTATACGACTATCTCCTTTCCGATGCACTATTCCTTCTTTACTGCATCCCTAGCACTGTCACGTTGACATATTAACACAGAAACTGCGTCGCTATGAAATCCTATGTGTCCATGACATCTCCTTGTAAATCGAGTAACGTTTCTATGGAAACGACAGGATTTTCTTTTGGGATACGACTATCTCCTTTCCGATGCACTATTCCTTCTTTACTGCATCCCTCGCTCCCTCAAATGACGAATTAACATAGAAAATGCGTCGCTATGAATTACTATGTGTCCTATGATTTCTACTTCTAAATCGAGTAACGTTTCAATGGAAACGACAGGATTTTCTTTTGGGATACGACTATCTCCTTTCCGATGCACTATTCCTTCTTTACTGCATCCCTCGCTCCCTCAAATGACGAATTAACATAGAAAATGCGTCGCTATGAATTACTATGTGTCCTATGATTTCTACTTCTAAATCGAGTAACGTTTCTATGGAAACGACAGGATTTTCTTTTGGGATACGGCTATGTCCTTTCCGATGCACTATTCCTTCTTTACTGCATCCCTAGCACCGTCACGTTGACATATTAATACAGAAATTGCGGGGCTATGAAATACTATGTGTTCTATGACTTCTCCTTCTAAATCGATTAACGTTTCTATGGAAACGACAGGATTTTCTTTTGGGATACGACTATCTCCTTTCCGATGCACTATTCCTTCTTTACTGCATCCCTCGCTCCCTCACAATGACGAATTAACACAGAAATTGCGTCGCTATGAAATACTATGTGTTCTATGATTTCTACTTCTAAATCGAGTAACGTTTCAATGGAAACGACAGGATTTTCTTTTGGGATACGACTATCTCCTTTCCGATGCACTATTCCTTCTTTACTGCATCCCTCGCTCCCTCACAATGACGAATTAATACAGAAATTGCTTCGCTATGAAATACTATGTGTTCTATGATTTCAACTTCTAAATCGAGTAACGTTTCTATGGAAACGACAGGATTTTCTTTTGGGATACGACTATCTCCTGTCCGATGCACTATTCCCTCTTTACTGCATCCCTAGCACCGTCACGTTGACATATTAACACAGAAATTGCGGGGCTATGAAATACTATGTGTTCTATGACTTCTCCTTCTAAATCGAGTAAAGTTTCTATGGAAACGACAGCATTTTCTTTTCGGATACGACTATCTCCCTTCCGATGCACTATTCCTTCTTTACTGCATCCCTCGCTCCCTCACAATGACGAATTAACACAGAAATTGCGTCGCTATGAAATACTATGTGTTCTATGATTTCTACTTCTAAATCGAGTAACGTTTCTATGGAAACGACAGGATTTTCTTTTGGGATACGACTATCTCCTTTCCGATGCACTATTCCTTCTTTACTGCATCCCTAGCACCGTCACGTTGACATATTAACACAGAAATTGCGGGGCTATGAAATACTATGTGTTCTATGACTTCTCCTTCTAAATCGAGTAAAGTTTCTATGGAAACGAAAGGATTTTCTTTTAGGATACGACTATCTCCCTTCCGATGCACTATTCCTTCCTTACTGCATCCCTCGCTCCCTCACAATGACGAATTAACACAGAAATTGCGTCGCTATGAAATACTATGTGTTCTATGATTTCTCCTTCTAAATCGAGTAACGTTTCTATGGAAACGACAGGATTTTCTTTTAGGATACGACTATCTCCCTTCCGATGCACTATTCCTTCTTTACTGCATCCCTCGCTCCCTCACAATGACGAATTAACACAGAAATTGCGTCGCTATGAAATACTATGTGTTCTATGATTTCTACTTCTAAATCGAGTAACGTTTCTATGGAAACGACAGGATTTTCTTTTGGGATACGACTATCTCCTTTCCGATGCACTATTCCTTCTTTACTGCATCCCTAGCACCGTCACGTTGACATATTAACACAGAAATTGCGGGGCTATGAAATACTATGTGTTCTATGACTTCTCCTTCTAAATCGAGTAAAGTTTCTATGGAAACGACAGGACTTTCTTTTAGGATACGACTATCTCCCTTCCGATGCACTATTCCTTCTTTACTGCATCCCTCGCTCCCTCACAATGTCGAATTAACACAGAAATTGCGTCGCTATGAAATACTATGTGTTCTATGATTTCTACTTCTAAATCGAGTAACGTTTCTATGGAAACGACAGGATTTTCTTTTGGGATACGACTATCTCCTTTCCGATGCACTATTCCTTCTTTACTGTATCCCTAGCACCGTCACGTTGACATATTAACACAGAAATTGCGGGGCTATGAAATACTATGTGTTCTATGACTTCTCCTTCTAAATCGAGTAACGTTTCTATGGAAAAGACAGCATTTTCTTTTAGGATACGACTATCTCCCTTCCGATGCACTATTCCTTCTTTACTGCATCCCTCGCTCCCTCACAATGACGAATTAACACAGAAATTGCGTCGCTACGAAATACTATGTGTTCTATGATTTCTACTTCTAAATCGAGTAACGTTTCTATGGAAACGACAGGATTTTCTTTTGGGATACGACTATCTCCTTTCCGATGCACTATTCCTTCTTTACTGCATCCCTAGCACCGTCACGTTGACATATTAACACAGAAATTGCGGGGCTATGAAATACTATGTGTTCTTTGACTTCTCCTTCTAAATCGAGTAAAGTTTCTATGGAAACGACAGGATTTTCTTTTAGGATACGACTATCTCCCTTCCGATGCACTATTCCTTCTTTACTGCATCCCTCGCTATCTCACAATGACGAATTAACACAGAAATTGCGTCGCTATGAAATACTATGTGTTCTATGATTTCTACTTCTAAATCGAGTAACGTTTCTATGGAAACGACAGGATTTTCTTTTGGGATACGACTGTCTCCCTCCTGATGCACTATTCCTTCTTTACTGCATCCCTCGCTCCCTCACAATGACGAATTAGCACAGAAATTGCGTCGCTATGAAATACCATGTGTTCAATGATTTCTACTTCTAAATCGAGTAACGTTTCTATGGAAACGACAGGATTTTCTTTTGGGATACGACTATCTCCCTTCCGATGCACTATTCCTTCTTTACTGCATCCCTCGCTCCCTCACAATGACGAATTAACACAGAAATTGCGTCGCTATGAAATACTATGTGTTCTATGATTTCTACTTCTAAATCGAGTAGCGTTTCTATGGAAACGACAGGATTTTCTTTTGGGATACGACTATCTCCTTTCCGATGCACTATTCCTTCTTTACTGCATCCCTCGCTCCCTCACATAGACGAATTAACACAGAAATTGCGTCGCTATGAAATACTACGTGTTCTATTACTTCTCCATCTAAATCGAGTAACGTTTCTATGCGAACGAAAGGATTTTCTTTTGGGATACGACTATCTCCTTTACGATGCACTATTCACTCTTTACTGCATCCCTCGCACTCTCACATTGACGAATTAAAAGAGAAATTGCGTCGCCATGAAATACTATGTGTTCTATGATTTCTACTTCTAAATCGAGTAACGTTTCTATGGAAACGACAGGATTTTCTTTTGGGATACGACTATCTCCTTTCCGATGCACTATTCCTTCTTTACTGCATTCCTAGCACCGTCACGTTGACATATTAACACAGAAATATCGTCGCTATGAAATACTATGTGTTCTATGACTTCTCTTTCTAAATCGAGTTACGTTTCTATGGAACGACAGGAATTTCTTTTGGGATACGACTATCTCCTTTCCGATGCACTATTCCTTCTTTACTGCATCTCTAGCACCGTCACGTTCACATATTAACACAGAAATTGCGTCGCTATGAAATACTATGTGTTCTATGACTTCTCCTTCTGAATCGAGTTACGTTTCTATGGAAACGACAGGATTTTATTTTGGTATACGACTATCTCCTTTCCAATGCACTATTCCTTCTTTACTGCATCCCTAGCTCCGTTACGTTGACATATTAACACAGAAATTGCGTCGCTATGAAATTCTATGTGTTCTATGACTTCTCCTTCTAAATCGAGTTACGTTTCTATGCAAACGAAAGGATTTTCTTTTGGGATACGACTATCTCCTTTACGATGCACTATTCACTCTTTACTGCATCCCTCGGACCCTCACATTGACGAATTAAAAGAGAAATTGCGTCGCTATGAAATACTATGGGTTCTATGACTTGTTCTTCTAAATCGAGTAACGTTTCAATGGAAACGACAGAATTTTCTTTTGGGATGAAGTATTCCTTCTGTACTGCATCCCTCGCTCCCTCACATTGACGAATTAACACAGAAATTGCGTCGCTATGAAATACTATGTGTTCTATGATTTCTACTTCTAAATCGAGTAGCGTTTCTATGGAAACGACAGGATTTTCTTTTGGGATACGACTATCTCCTTTCCGATGCACTATTCCTTCTTTACTGCATCCCTCGCTCCCTCACAATGACGAATTAACACAGAAATTGCGTCGCTATGAAATACTATGTGTTCTATGATTCCTACTTCTAAATCGAGTAACGTTTCTATGGAAACGGCAGGATTTTCTTTTGGGGTACGACTATCTCCTTTCCGATGCACTATTCCTTCTTTACTGCATCCCTCGCTCCCTCACAATGACGAATTAACACAGAAATTGCGTCACTATGAAATACTATGTATTCTATGATTTCTAATTCTAAATCGAGTAACGTTTCTATGGAAACGACTGGATTTTCTTTTGGGGTACGACTATCTCCTTTCCGATGCACTATTCCTTCTTTACTGCATCCCTCGCTCTCTCACAATGACGAATTAACATAGAAATTGCGTCGCTATGGAATACTATGTGATCTATGATTTCTACTTCTAAATCGAGTAACGTTTCTATGGAAACGACAGGATTTTCTTTTGGGATACGACTATCTCCTTTCCGATGCACTATTCCGTCTTTACTGCATCCCTAGCACCGTCACGTTGACATATTAACACACAAATTGCGTCGCTATGAAATACTATGTGTTCTATGACTTCTCCTTCTAAATCGAGTTACGTTTCTATGGAAACGACAGGATTTTATTTTGGTATACGACTATCTCCTTTCCGATGCACTATTCCTTCTTTACTGCATCCCTCGCTCCCTCACAATGACGAATTAACACAGAAATTGCGTCGCTATGAAATACTATGTGTTCTATGATTTCTACTTCTAAATCGAGTAACGTTTCTATGGAAACGACAGGATTTTCTTTTCGGATACGACTATCTCCTTTCCGATGCACTATTCCTTCTTTACTGCATCCCTCGCTCCCTCACAATGACGAATTAACACAGAAATTGCGTCGCTATGAAATACTATGTGTTCTATGATTTCTGCTTCTAAATCGAGTAACGTTTCTATGGAAACGACAGGATTTTCTTTTGGTATACGACTATCTCCCTTCCGATGCACTATTCCTTCTTTACTGCATCCCTCGCTCCCTCACAATGACGAATTAGCACAGAAATTGCGTCGCTATGAAATACCATGTGTTCAATGATTTCTACTTCTAAATCGAGTAACGTTTCTATGGAAACGACAGGATTTTCTTTTAGGATACGACTATCTCCCTTCCGATGCACTATTCCTTCTTTACTGCATCCCTCGCTCCCTCACAATGACGAATTAACACAGAAATTGCGTCGCTATGAAATACTATGTGTTCTATGATTTCTACTTCTAAATCGAGTAACGTTTCTATGGAAACGACAGGATTTTCTTTTGGGATACGACTATCTCCTTTCCGATGCACTATTCCTTCTTTACTGCATTACTCGCTCCCTCACAATGACGAATTAACACAGAAATTGCGTCGCTATGAAATACTATGTGTTCTATGATTTCTACTTCTAAATCGAGTAACGTTTCTATGGAAATGACAGGATTTTATTTTGCTATACGACTATCTCCTTTCCGATGCACTATTCCTTCTTTACTGCATCCCTAGCACTGTCACGTTGACATATTAACACAGAAACAGCGTCGCTATGAAATCCTATGTGTCCATGACATCTCCTTCTAAATCGAGTAACGTTTCTATGGAAACGACAGGATTTTCTTTTGGGATACGACTATCTCCTTTCCGATGCACTATTCCTTCTTTACTGCATCCCTCGCTCCCTCAAATGACGAATTAACATAGAAAATGCGTCGCTATGAATTACTATGTGTCCTATGATTTCTACTTCTAAATCGAGTAACGTTTCAATGGAAACGACAGGATTTTCTTTTGGGATACGACTATCTCCTTTCCGATGCACTATTCCTTCTTTACTGCATCCCTCGCCCCTCACAATGACGAATTAACACAGAAATTGCGTCGCTATGAAATACTATGTGTTCTATGATTTCTACTTCTAAATCGAGTAACGTTTCTATGGAAACGACAGGATTTTCTTTTGGGATACGGCTATGTCCTTTCCGATGCACTATTCCTTCTTTACTGCATCCCTAGCACCGTCACGTTGACATATTAATACAGAAATTGCGGGGCTATGAAATACTATGTGTTCTATGACTTCTCCTTCTAAATCGATTAACGTTTCTATGGAAACGACAGGATTTTCTTTTGGGATACGACTATCTCCTTTCCGATGCACTATTCCTTCTTTACTGCATCCCTCGCTCCCTCACAATGACGAATTAATACAGAAATTGCTTCGCTATGAAATACTATGTGTTCTATGATTTCAACTTCTAAATCGAGTAACGTTTCTATGGAAACGACAGGATTTTCTTTTGGGATACGACTATCTCCTGTCCGATGCACTATTCCCTCTTTACTGCATCCCTAGCACCGTCACGTTGACATATTAACACAGAAATTGCGGGGCTATGAAATACTATGTGTTCTATGACTTCTCCTTCTAAATCGAGTAAAGTTTCTATGGAAACGACAGCATTTTCTTTTAGGATACGACTATCTCCCTTCCGATGCACTATTCCTTCTTTACTGCATCCCTCGCTCCCTCACAATGACGAATTAACACAGAAATTGCGTCGCTATGAAATACTATGTGTTCTATGATTTCTACTTCTAAATCGAGTAACGTTTCTATGGAAACGACAGGATTTTCTTTTGGGATACGACTATCTCCTTTCCGATGCACTATTCCTTCTTTACTGCATCCCTAGCACCGTCACGTTGACATATTAACACAGAAATTGCGGGGCTATGAAATACTATGTGTTCTATGACTTCTCCTTCTAAATCGAGTAAAGTTTCTATGGAAACGAAAGGATTTTCTTTTAGGATACGACTATCTCCCTTCCGATGCACTATTCCTTCCTTACTGCATCCCTCGCTCCCTCACAATGACGAATTAACACAGAAATTGCGTCGCTATGAAATACTATGTGTTCTATGATTTCTACTTCTAAATCGAGTAACGTTTCTATGGAAACGACAAGATTTTCTTTTGGGATACGACTATCTCCCTTCCGATGCACTATTCCTTCTTTACTGCATCCCTCGCTCCCTCACAATGACGAATTAGCACAGAAATTGCGTCGCTATGAAATACCATGTGTTCAATGATTTCTACTTCTAAATCGAGTAACGTTTCTATGGAAACGACAGGATTTTCTTTTGGGATACGACTATCTCCCTTCCGATGCACTATTCCTTCTTTACTGCATCCCTCGCTCCCTCACAATGACGAATTAACACAGAAATTGCGTCGCTATGAAATACTATGTGTTCTATGATTTCTACTTCTAAATCGAGTAACGTTTCTATGGAAACGACAGGATTTTCTTTTGGGATACGACTATCTCCTTTCCGATGCATTATTCATTCTTTACTGCATCCCTCGCTCCCTCACAGTGACGAATTAACACAGAAATTGCGCCGCTATGAAATACTATGTGTTCTATGATTTCTACTTCTAAATCGAGTAACGTTTCTATGGAAACGACAGGATTTTCTTTTGGGATACGACTATCTCCTTTCCGATGCACTATTCCTTCTTTACTGCATCCCTAGCAATGTCACGTTGACATATTAACACAGAAATTGCGTCGCTATGAAATACTATGTGTTCCATGACTTCTCCTTCTAAATCGAGTTACGTTTCTATGGAAACGACAGGATTTTCTTTTGGGATAAGGCTATCTCCTTTCTGATGCACTATTCCTTCTTTACTGCATCCCTAGCACCGTCACGTTGACATATTAACACAGAAATTGCGTCGCTATGAAATACTATGTGTTCTATGACTTCTCCTTCTAAATCGAGTTACGTTTCTATGGAAACGACAGGATTTTATTTTGGTATACGACTATCTCCTTTCTGATGCACTATTCCTTCTTTACTGCATCCCTAGCACCGTCACGTTGACATATTAACACAGAAATTGCGTCGCTATGAAATACTATGTGTTCTATGATTTCTACTTCTAAATCGAGTAACGTTTCTATGGAAACGACAGGATTTTCTTTTGGGATACGACTATCTCCTTTCCGATGCACTATTCCTTCTTTACTGCATCTCTAGCACCGTCGCGTTGACATATTAACACAGAAATTGCGTCGCTATGAAATACTATGTGTTCTATGATTTCTACTTCTAAATCGAGTAACGTTTCTATGGAAACGACAGGATTTTCTTTTGGGATACGACTATCTCCTTTCCGATGCACTATTCCTTCTTTACTGCATCCCTAGCACCGTCACGTTGATTTATTAACAAAGAAATTGCGTCGCTATGAAATACTACGGGTTCTATGACTTCTCCATCTAAATCGAGTAACGTTTCTATGCAAACGAAAGGATTTTCTTTTGGGATACGACTATCTCCTTTACGATGCACTATTCACTCTTTACTGCATCCCTCGCACCCTCACATTGACGAATTAAAAGAGAAATTGCGTCGCTATGAAATACTATGGGTTCTATGACTTGTTCTTCTAAATCGAGTTACGTTTCAATGGAAACGACAGAATTTTCTTTTGGGATACGACTATCTCCTTTCCGATGCACTATTCCTTCTTTACTGCATCCCTAGCACCGTCACGTTGATTTATTAACAAAGAAATTGCGTCGCTATGAAATACTACGGGTTCTATGACTTCTCCATCTAAATCGAGTAACGTTTCTATGCAAACGAAAGGATTTTCTTTTGGGATACGACTATCTCCTTTACGATGCACTATTCACTCTTTACTGCATCCCTCGCACCCTCACATTGACGAATTAAAAGAGAAATTGCGTCGCTATGAAATACTATGGGTTCTATGACTTGTTCTTCTAAATCGAGTTACGTTTCAATGGAAACGACAGAATTTTCTTTTGGGATGAAGTATTCCTTCTTTACTGCATCCCTCGCTCCCTCACATTGACGAATTAACACAGAAATTGCGTCGCTATGAAATACTATGTGTTCTATGATTTCTACGTCTAAATCGAGTAACGTTTCTATGGAAACGACAGGATTTTCTTTTAGGATACGACTATCTCCCTTCCGATGCACTATTCCTTCTTTACTGCATCCCTCGCTCCCTAGCAATGACGAATTAACATAGAAATTGCGTCGCTATGAAATACTATGTGTTCTATGATTTCTACTTCTAAATCGAGTAACGTTTCTATGGAAACGACAGGATTTTCTTTTGGGATACGACTATCTCCCTTCCGATGCACTATTCCTTCTTTACTGCATAACTCGCTCCCTCACAATGACGAATTAGCACAGAAATTGCGTCGCTATGAAATACCATGTGTTCAATGATTTCTACTTCTAAATCGAGTAACGTTTCTATGGAAACGACAGGATTTTCTTTTAGGATACGACTATCTCCATTCCGATGCACTATTCCTTCTTTACTGCATCCCTCGCTCCCTCACAATTACGAATTAACACAGAAATTGCGTCGCTATGAAATACTATGTGTTCTATGATTTCTACTTCTAAATCGAGTAACGTTTCTATGGAAACGACAGGATTTTCTTTTGGGATACGACTATCTCCTTTCCGATGCACTATTCCTTCTTTACTGCATCCCTAGCACCGTCACGTTGACATATTAACACAGAAATTGCGGGGCTATGAAATACTATGTGTTCTATGACTTCTCCTTCTAAATCGAGTAAAGTTTCTATGGAAACGACAGGATTTTCTTTTAGGATACGACTATCTCCCTTCCGATGCACTATTCCTTCCTTACTGCATCCCTCGCTCCCTCACAATGACGAATTAACACAGAAATTGCGTCGCTATGAAATACTATGTGTTCTATGATTTCTACTTCTAAATCGAGTAACGTTTCTATGGAAACGACAGGATTTTCTTTTGGGATACGACTATCTCCCTTCCGATGCACTATTCCTTCTTTACTGCATCCCTCGCTCCCTCACAATGACGAATTAGCACAGAAATTGCGTCGCTATGAAATACCATGTGTTCAATGATTTCTACTTCTAAATCGAGTAACGTTTCTATGGAAACGAAAGGATTTTCTTTCGGGATACGACTATCTCCCTTCCGATGCACTATTCCTTCTTTACTGCATCCCTCGCTCCCTCACAATGACGAATTAACACAGAAATTGCGTCGCTATGAAATACTATGTGTTCTATGATTTCTACTTCTAAATCGAGTAACGTTTCTATGGAAACGACAGGATTTTCTTTTGGGAT